>NC_030684.2:8307831-8591113 GCF_000004195.4 Xenopus tropicalis
GTCCAAGACTTGTTGGTCTCTTGGAGCTCGCAATAAGGTCATAGATTTGAAAATCACTTTCAATTGGTCTTAAATTGGACCTTCTTTTTTCTGCCAAAGGGCCTTCTTAGGGAGGATTTGTAGTTTGGGAATCTACACACTAGGTTGGCACTATTTAGCAGTGAAGAGATGTTAAGTCAACTTGGTCATGTAATGAAAGGCTTTTATTGGCTTGGCCTTGGAATTTGGAAGACTTTCCTAATAAAAGAGCATTTGTACATTCTTCTATTCCAGATTGGATACAAACTGAAGTAAAGGTGGCCATACTCGTAACGATCCGCTCGAGGTCGCCAAGTGAGCTGATCGTCTCCCGATATCCCCACCTATGGGTGGGTGATATCGGGGGAATTATAAAGACTGTTAAGGGTGGAGTCGGTTTGGGGACTGCATCAACGAGCCGATGCGGTCCCCAATCCGACTAAATTTTTTAACCTGTCCGATCAATATATGGCCGATTTCAGACCAGATATCTGTCGGGCAGGCCAGTCGTTGCTGCCCCTACACGGGCCGATAAGCTGCCGAATCGGCAGCTACAATCGGCCTGTGTATGACCACCTTAAGTTCCAATCCTGGTTGGAGAAATTTCATTGAGAGTGGTTGCCCATGGGATGGGAGATGTTCTAAAGAGTTGACATTGGTTTGGCTATTTGCTAGATGGTTGATATTGCTTATTGACTTGTCCTCTTCGTTAGATGGGAGTGGTTGCCCCTGGGGTGGGAGATGTTCTAAAGAGTTGACATTGATTTGGCTTTTTGCTAGATGGTTGAAATTGCTGATGTAAATGTTTCCTTTGCCTTCCAGAGGGGTTTATGGGACAACTGAGGCTTTGAATATCTAGTATAAATAAATCTAAAGCAACTGGACTTACTAAGTAATCATTGAAGACGTTTCACTACTCATCCGAGCAGCTTCTTCAGTCCAACTGACTGGTATGGGAAGTCCTCGGCATATGAACTCTTCCACTAATCCAATCACAATGGCCATACCAATCAGTTGAACTGAAGAAGCTGCTCGGGATGAGTAGTGAAACATCTTCCATGATTACTTAGTAAGTCCAGTTGCTTTAGATTTATTTATACTAGATATTCAAAGCCTCAGTTGTCCCATAAACCCCTGTGGAAGGCAAAGGAAACATTTACATCAGCAATATCAACCATCTAGCAAAAAGCCAAATCAATGTCAACTCTTTAGAACATCTCCCATCCCATGGGCAACCACTCCCATCTAATGAAGAAGACAAGTCAATAACCAATATCAACCATCTAGCAAACAGTCAAACCAATGTCAACTCTTTAGAACATCTCCCATCCCACGGGCAACCACTCCCATCTCCAAGTCCAGTTGCTTTAGATTTATTTATACTAGATATACCATGACCTGGATGAATGAAAATCTTCATAGGCATGAGGTTTTGAAAAATGTATTTGTGCTGCGATTGTATAATTTATATTATATTCATTTTGCACATTGTTTGGCATCTTTGTAGCCTAGAAGATTAGCCCATTGACAACAAACTGTTCAAGTACAAAGGCCCTGGGGTTGTTCACTCTTGGCCATTTCAGTGAAAGCACAATGTTCCTCCTTCTCAGCCAGCCAATAATGGGAGATAGAGTTCCAAAATATCTGGGCAGCTGAGGACACACAAGAGCTAAACGGCCAAAATTAATTATCTCTGGGACTTTCTATTGAATTTCTGCCTCCCGGAGCTGATTGTGCCCCATACATAGTTTTTTTTTTAACCCCACCCATCTGTCTCGATTTCAGTTTTTCATTCTGTAGATGTTGTTTATGTTTCGAATTTGGTCAATAGTGCCAACGTGATCCCTCGTTTTAAGGTCCCCATTAGGGATGTAGCGAACCTCAAAAAAAAAGTTCGCGAACCTGTTCGCGAACTTCCGCCGAAAATTGCGAATATTCGCGAACTTTGCAAACCCCATAGACTTCAATGGGAAGGCGAACTTTAAAACCTAGAAAAGCCATTTCTGCCCAGAAAACTGATTTTAAAGTTGTTTAAAGGGTGCCACGACCTGGACAGCGGCATGCAGGAGGGGGATCAAGGGCAAAAACCTCTGAAAAATTGACACACGCCGTTTTTCGAAATGATCGGTAGTTTTGCGACTTTTTCGTATTTTCCGGCGCTTTCGTAAAGTTATCGTAAGTTTTGCGACTTTTTCGGAGCATTCGTAATGTTATCGTAAGTTTTGCGACTTTTTCGGAGCATTCGTAACGTTATCGTAAGTTTTGCCACTTTTTCGGAGCATTCGTAACGTTATCGTAAGTTTTGCCACTTTTTCGGAGCATTCGTAACGTTATCGTAAGTTTTGCGACTTTTTCGGATCATTCGTAACGTTATCGTAAGTTTTGCCACTTTTTCGGAGCATTCGTAACGTTATCGTAAGTTTTGCAATTTTTCCGGTGCCGGCGAACCCAAATTGCGAACATCACGAAAAGTTCGCGAATTTGCGAACACCCGATGTTCGCGCGAATTAGTTCGCTGGCGAACAGTTCGCTACATCTCTAGTCCCCATACACGGGCCGATTGTAGCTGCCGATATGGGTCCCTTAGACCGATTCAGCAGCTTATTGGCCCGTGTAGGGGTAGAAACGACGGGCCTGCCCGACCGATATCTGCCCTGAAATCAGCCAGATATCGATCGGCTCGTTGATGTGGTCCCCGAACCAACTGCGCCCATTGCCGCCGTTATAATTCGATTGTTCGGCCCCAGGGCCAAACGACCGAATCAGCCTAAATTTGTCCGATATTGCCCACCCGTAGGTGGGGATATCGGGAGAAGATCCGCTCGCTTGGCGATTTTCAAACCTTGATATGTGGCTGTTACAATAATGACACTTCCAGACGTATGTGACTTGGATTCGGCAGCTTATCGGCCTGTGTAGGGGCAGAAACGACGGCCATACCCAATCGATATCTGGCCTGAAATTGGGCAGATATCGATCGGGCAAGTTAAAAGATTCAGTTGGATCGGGGGAACCGATTGCCCCATTGCCGCCATTATAATTCGCTCGTTTGGCCCCAGAGTTAGCCTACATGTTCCCCGATATTGCCCACTTGTAGATGGGGATATCGGGAGAAAATCCGCTAACTTGGCGACCTCGCCAAGCGAGCGAATGTTCACGTGTACGGGCACCTTTAGTCTATGGAACTATGGAAACTATCTGAAACGTTCATATTGTACAACTCTATAATCATCTCTGATGGCAAAGTTGTCCTTTATTCCATCGGTATGGATATCATTGAGGGTTTCGCTCTCTTCTTAATGGATCACTAGGCTTTTACGTCAGTTACAAGGGGTATTTAACCTGCTACAAGCGAGCTCTATGGCTTCTTTGTTAATCTATTCATTACTGAATTGCCCCCTTTCAAGATAATTTCCCCTACTAACATTTACCGTAGTTATCGCTTTTCAAGTTGCACTAATGAAAAAGCAAAATAAAAAAAGGGCTGCTGTCTGCGCGTCAATAGCAATTTCGGTGAAAGGGAAAATGAAAGGGTTGAATCCCTTTGTACCACTCACAATTCTAATTGCCCTTTGTCTTGAAATGAAGACAAAAAAAAAGGTCCTGTCAATATACGGAGCAGAGCTGTCATATGTTCATTTAAACAAAGACGGATCTTCCTTCTCCCTGTCGTCAATACCTAAAAAAAAGAAAAGTTTAATTATTACAAACGAGGTTCTGATTTCATTACAAGAGAAGCCGAATCTCAGTGTTTCTCATTAAGGAAAAAAAAAAAAAGTAGCGATTTTACCCGCTACGGTACAGTAGGATACAAATCAAGGAGATTTTTCTTACAGACAGGCCAAATCGGGTTATAATGAGAGAAAATATATAAAGTGGGAATATTTTATGAACAGTTTTATGAATTAAAACGAACAAACCAGAGAGAGTGAGGGGATGGTAGGGGACCCTTCCCAAGGGCATGTAGCCCAGGATATAGGGGACCCTTCCCAAGGGCATGTAGCCCAGGATATAGGGGACCCTTCCCAAGGGCATGTAGCCCAGGATATAGGGGACCCATCTCAAGGGCATGTAGCCCAGGATATAGGGGACCCTTCTCAAGGGCATGTAGCCCAGGATAGAGCGGACCCTTCTCAAGGGCATGTAGCCCAGGATAGAGGGGACCCTTCCCAAGGGCATGTAGCCCAGGATATAGGGGACCCTTCTCAAGGGCATGTAGCCCAGGATATAGGGGACCCTTCCCAAGGGCATGTAGCCCAGGGTATAGGGGACCCTTCCCAAGGGCATGTAGCCCAGGATAGAGGGGACCCTTCTCAAGGGCATGTAGCCCAGGATATAGGGGACCCTTCCCAAGGGCATGTAGCCCAGGATATAGGGGACCCTTCTCAAGGGCATGTAGCCCAGGATATAGGGGACCCTTCTCAAGGACATGTAGCCCAGGATATAGGGGACCCTTCTCAAGGACATGTAGCCCAGGATATAGGGGACCCTTCTCAAGGGCATGTAGCCCAGGATATAGGGGACCCTTCTCAAGGGCATGTAGCCCAGGATAGAGCGGACCCTTCTCAAGGGCATGTAGCCCAGGATAGAGGGGACCCTTCTCAAGGGCATGTAGCCCAGGATAGAGGGGACCCTTCTCAAGGGCATGTACCCCAGGATATAGGGGACCCTTCTCAAGGGCATGTACCCCAGGATATAGGGGACCCTTCTCAAGGGCATGTAGCCCAGGATAGAGGGGACCCTTCTCAAGGGCATGTAGCCCAGGATATAGGGGACCCTTCCCAAGGGCATGTAGCCCAGGATATAGGGGACCCTTCTCAAGGGCATGTAGCCCAGGATATAGGGGACCCTTCCCAAGGGCATGTAGCCCAGGATATAGGGGACCCTTCTCAAGGGCATGTAGCCCAGGATATAGGGGACCCTTCTCAAGGGCATGTAGCCCAGGATATAGGGGACCCTTCCCAAGGGCATGTAGCCCAGGATATAGGGGACCCTTCTCAAGGGCATGTAGCCCAGGATATAGGGGACCCTTCCCAAGGGCATGTAGCCCAGGATATAGGGGACCCTTCCCAAGGGCATGTAGCCCAGGATATAGGGGACCCTTCTCAAGGGCATGTAGCCCAGGATATAGGGGACCCTTCTCAAGGGCATGTAGCCCAAGATATAGGGGACCCTCCTCAAGGGCATGTAGCCCAGGATATAGGGGACCCATCTCAAGGGCATGTAGCCCAGCATATAGGGGACCCATCTCAAGGGCATGTAGCCCAGGATATAGGGGACCCACCTCAAGGGCATGTAGCCCAGGATATAGGGGATCCTTCTCAAGGGCATGTAGCCCAGGATAGAGCGGACCCTTCTCAAGGGCATGTAGCCCAGGATAGAGGGGACCCATCTCAAGGGCATGTAGCCCAGGATATAGGGGATCCTTCTCAAGGGCATGTAGCCCAGGATAGAGCGGACCCTTCTCAAGGGCATGTAGCCCAGGATAGAGGGGACCCATCTCAAGGGCATGTAGCCCAGGATAGAGGGGACCCTTCTCAAGGGCATGTAGCCCAGGATAGAGGGGACCCTTCTCAAGGGCATGTAGCCCAGGATAGAGGGGACCCTTCTCAAGGGCATGTAGCCCAGGATATAGGGGACCCTTCTCAAGGGCATGTAGCCCAGGATATAGGGGACCCTTCTCAAGGGCATGTAGCCCAGGATAGAGGGGACCCTTCTCAAGGGCATGTAGCCCAGGATATAGGGGACCCTTCTCAAGGGCATGTAGCCCAGGATAGAGGGGACCCTTCTCAAGGGCATGTAGCCCAGGATAGAGGGGACCCTTCTCAAGGGCATGTAGCCCAGGATAGAGGGGACCCATCTCAAGGGCATGTAGCCCAGGATATAGGGGACCCTTCTCAATGGCATGTAGCCCAGGATAGAGGGGACCCTTCTCAAGGGCATGTAGCCCAGGATAGAGGGGACCCATCTCAAGGGCATGTAGCCCAGGATAGAGCAGACCCTTCTCAAGGGCATATAGTCCAAGATAGAGCAGACCCTTCTCAAGGGCATATAGCCCAGGATAGAGCGGACCCATCTCAAGGGCATGTAGCCCAGGATATAGAGGATCCTTCAACAAGAGTGAGGGGAACTAGAGACTACACTATTGTGGGTTCTTGCACTGTTCTGCACAGGGGACATCTGGCAGTGTCCACCCCTGACTGCATCAACTGTAGCCAAACTGGTTGACCTTATCACTGGTGGTGTTCATGTCCAGGAGAAGTAACCATTTGTCTCCTGGACTTATTATATCAAAGTACCCTTTGTAGACACTTGTGATTATCAGTTGGTCGGTCCAATCTTGGGCAGTCTTCTGGACTCTCCATATTATTATATCACAGTGCTAACACCAACCAGTGGTGAGTTTCTTTGGACTGCAGTACAATGTGTCCATGGGCGGTAACCTTTGTAGGTACTTGTTGTTATCATGTGATCTTGAACATCTAGGTTTGATTTTCTGTTGGGTTTCCAGTTGGTTGGTCCATAGGTGACCATCTAAGAAACATTGGTTCGGCATATGTTGACTAAGTTCAGATCTGCTCGTTTGGTCCACCGGTAGAGTTTTACAATGAATCATCTGAGTTGTCAATCATATATTGCCTGCCCCGCCTCTATGCCTGCGGCATAGAGGCGGGGCAGGCAATATATGATTGACAGCTCAGATTACTAATTACAGTTACTTTAACTTTCCATTCAGCACTTCCTAGATATCACTTAGATGGCAAATGCATGCTGTTTGGTTGAGCTTTCCTAAATAACAGTGTATACAAAATGGCGCCGGCCTGCTGGCTGTAATTGTAAGCTCCAAGACTGAAGGGGAAAAAAAAATAAATAACTTATATAGTGTAATTAAAGTTTATTTTGCTCAACTAACCTGATAGAAAAGGATTTGGAATCATTTCTTAGGGTGACACTTCCCCTTTAAACAACATTGATCATTTAGGGAACCGCAACTTGGATGTTCAAGGGCACAAGTAGATGACACTTAAATTGGACCAATGTGACGCGGCCGTTCTCCGGCTGCTCCGCTTGTCCGTGCCGCGTTAGCACCTAAACTGCCATCTCTCGCATTCAGTCGCAACAAGTGAGCGGGGAGCTACCTTGGCATCGCCGGCGGAAACACCTGCCAAAAAATATATATATATTTATTTTAGAAAAAAACCCTCTGCGCCGTGATGAATTTGTGTGTAAATCATTTGCAGCGAGGCTCGTACCAGCTGTCAGATCTTATTGGCTCTGAGCCTCGAGCTTCACACATATTCATATAAATAGTACCAGCCAAAGGCCGCCTGGCTCGGTGACTGCCGGTAATTCATTGTGGCAAACCAGAGACCTGCTAACATCCCAGTTAGGGCAGCCGTGTGAGTATTCTCCGTAGGCACCGCATCTGATACTACATCGCTAATTAGTAGCCTCGCTAGTGTGGAGGAAGGAGCTGTACCCCCATACTGTACTGTCTAAGGGAAACACTATGGCACCTCCTACCCATATGTATAAATACAAATATACAGAGAAGGAATGTTCTGGGCACACAATAAGCTGTACCCCCATACTGTACTGTCTAAGGGAAACACTATGGCACCTCCTACCCATATGTATAAATACAAATATACAGAGAAGGAATGTTCTGGGCACACAATAAGCTGTACCCCCATACTGTACTGTCTAAGGGAAACACTATGGCACCTCCCTCCCATATGTATAAATACAAACATACAGAGAAGGAATGTTCTGGGCACACAATAAGCTGTACCCCCATACTGTACTGTCTAAGGGAAACACTATGGCACCTCCTACCCATATGTATAAATACAAATATACAGAGAAGGAATGTTCTGGGCACACAATAAGCTGTACCCCCATACTGTACTGTCTAAGGGAAACACTATGGCACCTCCTACCCATATGTATAAATACAAATATACAGAGAAGGAATGTTCTGGGCACACAATAAGCTGTACCCCCATACTGTACTGTCTAAGGGAAACACTATGGCACCCCCTACCCATATGTATAAATACAAATATACAGAGAAGGAATGTTCTGGGCACACAATAAGCTGTACCCCCATACTGTACTGTCTAAGGGAAACACTATGGCACCTCCCTCCCATATGTATAAATACAAATATACAGAGAGGAATGCTCTGGGCACACAATAAGCTGTACCCCCATACTGTACTGTCTAAGGGAAACACTATGGCACCTCCCTCCCATATGTATAAATACAAATATACAGAGAAGGAATGTTCTGGACACACAATAAGCTGTACCCCCATACTGTACTGTCTAAGGGAAACACTATGGCACCTCCTACCCATATGTATAAATACAAATATAAAGAGAAGGAATGTTCTGGGCACACAATAAGCTGTACCCCCATACTGTACTGTCTAAGGGAAACACTATGGCACCCCCTACCCATATGTATAAATACAAATATACAGAGAAGGAATGTTCTGGACACACAATAAGCTGTACCCCCATACTGTACTGTCTAAGGGAAACACTATGGCACCTCCCTCCCATATGTATAAATACAAATATACAGAGAAGGAATGTTCTGGGCACACAATAAGCTGTACCCCCATACTGTACTGTCTAAGGGAAACACTATGGCACCTCCCTCCCATATGTATAAATACAAATATACAGAGAAGGAATGCTCTGGGCACATATGTATAAATACAAATAAAATACAAGATAAACTATATCTTTGTGCTTTTACTTTCTATTTATGGAAGAGGCATCCCAACTTATAAATAGGCTATATTTCCATATTAAACTTTCTAGCTGACCTCATTCCAACCTCCTGAGGATTGCAGGAAGGCGTTCGGCTTAGGGCCTGTCTTGCTCATTAAATTTAATTTTTCTTGGAACGTAAACTGCCCCTGACAGATAATGTCTTCAGCGCTGCATCTCGGCTGCCTGGCACGGTGCTAAATTGTCAGCAATTATATAGGGAGATGCAGTTGCACGGGTTGCTGTATATATAGATATATATGTCTCTATGTACGTGTCATTCATGAAATGAAACCTTTTGCTTGACATGGTACGGCGTGTTTGCCAAATTTCTGAATTTTGCACATAAATGTCCTGTGACCAAAAAATTGCCATAAGTAACTTTTTGATTTTGGGTGCAAATTCTTTTTAAAAAGAATCATTTAGTGTTTTGATGCATTAAAGGGCAAGTACACAGGCCCATAAGCTGCCCACTTGACCCCTCAGCCTGTCAGTCTGATATTTGGATGTAAATTGCCCACCCCACATGCCCATTCCTCTGCCTAGCCCGCCCTTTTACCCACCCCACATGCACATGCCCATTCCTCTGCCTAGCCCGCCCATTTACCCACCCCACATGCCCATTGCTCTGCCTAGCCCACCCATTTACCCCCCCCACATGCCCATTCCTCTGCCTAGCCCGCCCATTTACCCACCCCACATGCCCATTGCTCTGCCTAGCCCACCCATTTACCCACCCCACATGCCCATTCCTCTGCCTAAACCGCCCATTTACCCACCCCACATGCCCATTCCTCTGCCTAAACCGCCCATTTACCCACCCCACATGCCCATTCCTCTGCCTAAACCGCCCATTTACCCATCCCACAAGCCCATTCCTCTGCCTAAACCGCCCATTTACCCACCCCACATGCCCATTCCTCTTCCTAACCTGCCCATTTACCCACCCCACATGCCCATTCCTCTTCCTAACCTGCCCATTTACCCACCCCACATGCCCATTCCTCTGCCTAACATGCCCATTTACCCACCCCACATGCCCATTTACCCACCCCACATGCCCATTCCTCTGCCTAAACCGCCCATTTACCCACCCCACATGCCCATTCCTCTGCCTAACATGCCCATTTACCCACCCCACATGCCCATTCCTCTGCCTAACATGCCCATTTACCCACCCCACATGCCCATTCCTCTGCCTAACATGCCCATTTACCCACCCCACATGCCCATTCCTCTGCCTAACATGCCCATTTACCCACCCCACATGCCCATTCCTCTGCCTAACATGCCCATTTACCCACCCCACATGCCCATTCCTCTGCCTAACATGCCCATTTACCCACCCCACATGCCCATTCCTCTGCCTAGCCCGCCCATTTACCCACCCCACACGTCCATTCCTCTGCCTAGCCCGCCAATTTACCCACCCCACACGTCCATTCCTCTGCCTAGCCCGCCCATTTACCCACCCCACACGCCCATTCACCCACCCCACATGCCCATTCCTCTGCCTAACCCGCCCATTTACCCACCCCACATGCCCAATCCTCTGCCTAACCTGCCCATTTACCCACCCTGAGATATCATTGCCTGCCCCCAAGTGATGTGACTGCCTTCCGCCCAAACCCGAAGCCCAGTATTTGAAAGAAAAAAAAGTGGCAACCCCAGCCCTGGCTGGAATCGAACCTAGGACCCCAGTGCTGCTAGTCTGGAGCAGGAACGCCTTCGGACATAAAATGAACGTTTAAAAAAATAAATAAATAATTGAGCCCAGTGAAGATTTAAAGATTGTTTCCTTCTGTTTGAATACAGTAAGATGAACGTGGGAAATTGGGTTTATGTCCCCTTTAGTGCTTTGGTCAGCGCGCAGCCGGAGAAGAATAAAAAGCAATTAAATATGTGGAATATGTTACTGTTGATCCGAGGCTTACAGGCCAGCAGTAACGCTGCGCGCCTCATTGGGCAGGTAATAAAGGAAAAAAATACATAAAAATGAATGATCCCTCTGCCCGCCCGCTGGTGTTCTGTCGGACACCTGAAGCCCATGTACAGCTGTAAATCGAAAGTGAGTCTGTACAAGGGCAATTAGCAGCGGTATAAATTTATAGCACAGAGGGGGTAATATCTGGGTTACGGCCCTACGTGCCCTCTGCCCGGGCCAATATCTGGCTGCTTCTGTTCTGCATTATTAGAACTGGCATGAAGCATTTCCAAGGCTTATCCTAATCTGGGCTATTTAATCACTGATCGTAAGCATGCCGGGGGCTTTGTGGGGTGAATTCAGGGCAGCCCGTAACCCCTTTGGATCCAGAACCGTAGGACGTGGCCAATGGGGTCAAATGGGGCCACGGTTATAAGAAGTCACATGGCTAGTTAAAGTGGCCATACACGGGCCGATTGTAGCTGCCGATTTGGGTCCCTTAGACCGATTCAGCAGCTAATCGGCCCGTGTAGGGGAAACAACAACCAGCCTGCCCGACCCATATCTGGCCTGAAATCGGGCAGATATCAATTGGGCTGGCGAGATTGGGGAGGTCACATGTGGGGCTGTGGTTAGTCACTATGGTTGGAAATGACCAAACTCTACGGCCAATCCAGGTGTGGCCAGTATTACAGTTGTGAATGTGAAACTGTACCATTTATTGATATATACTGCAGGATTTTGATTTGGGGAAACTTTTTGTGCAAGGATTCCGGCCTCCTCTGTGGCTGAAAATAAATGGGCTTTCTGATATTCTCCTTTTAAGATGCCATCAGAGTACATTAGTCCCACCCACTGCTTCAGTTACAGACTCCCTGCCCCTCCCTTTGTAAACTTCCATCACAGTGCAGAAATCCCACCCACTCCCTGCCCCACCCCCTTACAGTTCACACAGAGTGTTCTAGTCCCACCCACTGCTTTAGTTACAGACTCTCTGCCCCATCAGAGTTTTCTAGCCCCACCCACCACTTTAGTCCCACCCACTGCTTCAGTTACAGACTCCCTGCCCCTCCCTTTGTAAACTTCCATCACAGTGCAGAAATCCCACCCACTCCCTGCCCCACCCCCTTACAGTTCACACAGAGTGTTCTAGTCCCACCCACTGCTTTAGTTACAGACTCTCTGCCCCATCAGAGTTTTCTAGCCCCACCCACCACTTTAGTCCCACCCACTGCTTCAGTTACAAACTCCCTGCCCCTCCCTTTGTAAACTTCCATCACAGTGCACAAATCCCACCCACTCCCTGCCCCACCCCCTTTTAGTTTACACCAGAGTGTTCTAGTCCCACCCAGTGCTTTGGTTACAGACTCTCTGCCCCATCAGAGTTTTCTAGCCCCGCCCACCACTTTAGTCCCACCCACTGCTTCAGTTACAGACTCCCTGCCCCTCCCTTTGTAAACTTCCATCACAGTACACAAATCCCACCCACTCCCTGCCCCACCCCCTTTCAGTTTACCCCAGAGTGTTCTAGTCACACCCACTGCTTTAGTTGCAGACACTCTGCCCCATCAGAGTTTTCTAGCCCCGCCCACCACTTTAATTCCAGAATCCCTGCCCCTCCCCATTTAAGCTTCCATCAGAGTTTTCTCAGTACACGCACTGCTTCAGTTACAGACTCATTGCTTCCTCCCGTAAGCATCCATCAGAGTTTTCTAGCCCCACCCACTGCGTTAGTTATCGACTCCCCCACCCCATGTAAGCATTCAATAACGTTATTAAGGGGCGGTTAACCCGTACCAGTTTTAATATTAGTAAAGTGTTGCTTTTTTTGAATTTCGAAAACCCGATTTAGGTTTCAGTTCCCCTTTAAAAACATTTCAGAACTAGAATTATCGTTGCTTGAAGACGAGATCACTGTATTCGCCGGTATAGCTGTGGAACATTCTTCACCTCAGCGGAACTCTGAGCAGCGCTTTCCTTTTTAATGTTTTCGTCGAGCCGGTGACATAAATTTTCCGTGCGAGCTGCGCGCTTCCTGCTGATGAGCGTGTAATGTAATATGACAAGGAACAGCTGGAAGTGCAAGGTAAAATCGTTTCCCCCCCCCCCTGCCCACTGGACACCGAACGTGCATTAATGAGAGATAGGATTTCAGGCAAGCTGTTCAGGCTTGTGCCTTTTTATATTCCTGGATGTTTCTGCGTGTCCTTCACCTTTTCCAGTGGTTTATAAGAGCTTTACTTGCCCTTTAATGGTTAACTAAGTTCCTGAAGCAACATTGTTAAATTTCCTCGTTTGCCATGGTTGCCAAACAAGCAAATCTTTCCCCCAATATGCCCACCTTGGGTGAGTCGATGTGGTCCCCGATTTGAGGAAAAATCAAACCTGTCCAATCAACATTTGCCCAATTTTTGGGCAGATATAGTCGGGGAGACCTATCAGAGGGACCTGAATCAACCTTACATTTAGGGGTCCTTGACAGATGTATATGGAGCCATATGCTGGATACTCGTCCTTGGTTGTCCTAGAGGCCTCCATGAGCAGAATGCCACTCCTGCCTCCAGTTTGGAGATCTGGTACTGGTGGACGTTGGTAGAGGGCCCCATACACAGGCAGATAAGCCCCCGAGTCTTAAGGACCTGAATCAACAGCTTGCCTGTATGTGGCCACCTTTAGTTTAGGGGTCCTTTTCAGATGTATATGGAGCCATATGCTGGATACTCGTCCTTGATTGTCCTAGAGGCCTCTATGAGCAGAATGCCTCCAGTTTGGAGATCTGGTACTGGTGGACGTTGGTAGAGGGCCCCATACACAGGTAGATAAGCTCCTGAGTCTTAAGGACCTGAATCAACAGCTTGTCTGTATCTGGCCACCTTTAATGTAGGGGTCCATTACAGATGTATATGAAGCCATATGCTGGATACTCGTCCTTGGTTGTCCTAGAGGCCTCTTTGAGCAGAATGCCACTCCTGCCTCCAGTATGGAGATCTGGTACAGGTGGACGTTGGTAGAGGGCCCCATTCACAGGCAGATAAGCTCCAGAGTCTTAAGGACCTTACACCTACTGTTTCCTATGATCTTCTGTATATGTTGGGAAGACCTTCCCAACTGATATCTTTGCTGCTCTGATTGGTCATCAATGTATCTCCACTTGGAAACATCTCCACCTTGACCTGATCGCCATTTGGGGTTCTGAAGAGTATTGGTCATGTATGGCCACCTTAATGGCAGTGTACTGGTGGACGTTGGTAGAGGGCCCCATTCACAGGCAGATAAGCTCCAGAGTCTTACACCTACTGTTTCCTATGATCTTCTGTATATGTTGGGAAGACCTTCCCAACTGATATCTTTGCTGCTCTGATTGGTCATCAATGTATCTCCACTTGGAAACATCTCCACCTTGACCTGATCGCCATTTGGGGTTCTGAAGAGTATTGGTCATGTATGGCCACCTTAATGGCAGTGTACTGGTGGACGTTGGTAGAGGGCCCCATACACAGGCAGATAAGCTCCCGAATCTTAAGGACCTCAATCAACTGCTTTCCTGTATCTGGCCACCTTTAATGTAGGGGTCCTTTTCAGATGTATATGGAGCCATATGCTGGATACTCGTCCTTGATTGTCCTAGAGGCCTCTATGAGCAGAATGCCTCCAGTTTGGAGATCTGGTACTGGTGGACGTTGGTAGAGGGCCCCATACACAGGCAGATAAGCTCCCGAGTCTCAAGGACCTGAATCAACAGCTTGCCTGTATCTGGCCACCTTTAATGTAGGGGTCCTTTACAGATGTATATGGAGCCATATGCCGGATACTCGTCCTTGGTTGTCCTAGAGGCCTCTATGAGCAGAATGCCTCCAGTTTGGAGATCTGGTACTGGTGGACGTTAGTAGAGGGCCCCATACACAGGCAGATAAACTCCCCAGTCTTAAGGACCTGAATCAGCAGCTTGCCTGTATCTGGCCACCTTTGGTTTAGATGTATATGGAGCCATATGCTGGATACTCATCCTTGGTTGTCCTGGAGGCCTCCATGAGCAGAATGCCACTCCTGCCTCCAGTTTGGAGATCCGGTACTGGAGGACGTTGGTACCCCTCTGCCTTACTAAAACTATATATCACATGTTCCGTTATCCTTTAAAGAGTTACAGAGGTTATGTCTTTCTCTTTGCCAGTATTCTGGATCCAATTTGCAGTGCAGAACATCAACCACCTCCCAAAATTCCGTCAGCTTATCATTAAGAGAGCTGTTATCTTCGCTGGCCGCAGCTAGCTCACATCTGTTTTGCATTCGGAGACAAAACCTCTTTCCTATTCCGCAACGCTGCCAGGATGCAGAGTGATGGTTTCCCTCCTCTGGTTTCCACCAGTCATCCATTAGCGCTCACTTATCATCCAACCGTTCCTTAATTTGTAAGAATTAGCGGTGGGAGTGAAGGCAACTTGTCATGTTCTCTGGAATTCTGGGAATGCCTGAGAAAAACTTTGTTAATCTGACCGTACACCTACTGTTTCCTATGTATGTGTTGGGCAGACCTTCCAACTGATATCATTGCTGCTCTGATTCGTCATCAACGTATCTCCACTTGGAAACATCTCCACCTGGACCTGATCGCCATTTGGGGTTCTGAAGAGTATTCATCATGTATGGCCACCTTAATGGCAGTCTAAATGGGGTGATGCGTGAAATGTGGCCAATGGGTGGCTCAGTAGACAACTAGCTATAACTTGTCTACACTATTTGGCAGGATAAGCATTTACTGCTCTCTGGGCCATACCACATCTTTTAAAAGGGGGAAGAACAGAAATGACAATTTTTATGATATACTACCCTACCTGCAAGGTCTTTCATCATGTTTAAGCACTTTTTAGTAACAGAAAGCTATTTTGCAACACCCTCTGTTACATAACATAGTAACATATAACATAGTAACATAGTTAGGTTGAAAAAAGACATACGTCCATCACGTTCAACCATAATGCCTAACTTCTTCCCATCTGAAGCCTCTCTAATTTGCCACAGAGGGGAAAAAAATTCCTTCCTGACTACAAGATGGCAATCGGACCAGTCCCTGGGGCAACTTGTATAAGAGCTATCTCCCATAACCCTGTATTCCCTCACTTGCTAAATACCCATCCAACCCCTTCTTTAAGCTATATAATGTATCAGCCGGTACCACTGATTCGGGGAGGGAATTCCACAACTTCACAGCTCTCACAGTAACAAACCCTTTCCCAATATTTAAATGGAACCTCCCTTCTTCTAAACGGTGTGGGTGCCCTCGTGCCCGTTGGAAGGCCCTACTGGTAAATAAAACATTAGAGAAGTTATTATATGATCCCCTTATATATTTATACATAGTTATCATGTCCCCCCTTAAGCGCCTCTTCTCCAGTGTAAACAGACCCAACTTGGCCAGTCTTTCCCCATAACTGAGACTTCCCATACCCTTTACCAGCTTAGTTGCCCTTCTCTGGACCCTCTCTAACTCAATAATGTCCCGTTTGAGCACTGGAGACCAGAACTGAACAGCATATTCTAGATGGGGCCTTACCAGCGCTCTGTAAAGGGGAAGAATAACCCCCTCCTCCCGTGAATCTTTGTTCTTCCTTGACTTCTAGAAATGCCAATGGAGGAAATGATCTTGTGACCCAACTTGTCCAGTCTTTCCCCATAACTGAGACTTCCCATACCCTTTACCAGCTTAGTTGCCTTTCTCTGGACCCTCTCTAACTCAATAATGTCCCGTTTGAGCACTGGAGACCAGAACTGAACATATTCTAGATGGGGCCTTACCAGCGCTCTGTAAAGGGGAAGAATAACCCCCTCCTCCCGTTAATCTTTGCCCTTCCTTGACTTCTAGAAACACCAGTCAAGGAAATGATCCTTGTGACCCAACTTGGCCAGTCTTTCCCCATAACTGAGACTTCCCATACCCTTTACCAGCTTAGTTGCCCTTCTCTGGACCCTCTCTCTAAGTCAATGTCCCATTTGAGCACTGGAGACCAAACCTGAAGGGCATATTCTAGATGGGGCCTTACCAGCGCTCTGTAAAGGGGAAGAATAACACCTATTGTGGTAAGTTGGTATGGTTCAGAAAGAACACAGAGTGCTTGAAGTTCCACATGCTCCATTCTTTCTCTCGCTCTGTTTCTCTCTTTCTTTCTTTCTTTCTTGCTCTCTCATTATACAGTGGAGGAAATAATTATTTGACCCCTCACTGATTTTGTAAGTTTGTCCAATGACAAAGAAATGAAAAGTCTCAGAACAGTATCATTTCAATGGTAGGTTTATTTTAACAGTGGCAGATAGCACATCAAAAGGAAAATCGAAAAAATAACTTTAAATAAAAGATAGCAACTGATTTGCATTTCATTGAGTGAAATAAGTTTTTGAACCCCTACCAACCATTAAGAGTTCTGGCTCCCACAGAGTGGTTAGACACTTCTACTCAATTAGTCAACCTCATTAAGGACACCTGTCTTAACTAGTCACCTGTATAAAAGCCACCTGTCCACAGAATCAATCAATCAAGCAGACTCCAAACTCTCCAACATGGGAAAGACCAAAGAGCTGTCCAAGGATGTCAGAGACAAAATTGTAGACCTGCACAAGGCTGGAATGGGCTACAAAACCATTAGCAAGAAGCTGGGAGAGAAGGTGACAACTGTTGGTGCGATTGTTCGAAAATGGAAGGAGCACAAAATGACCATCAATCGACCTCGCTCTGGGGCTCCACGCAAGATCTCACCTCGTGGGGTGTCAATGATTCTGAGAAAGGTGAAAAAGCATCCTAGAACTACACGGGAGGAGTTAGTTAATGACCTCAAATTAGCAGGGACCACAGTCACCAAGAAAACCATTGGAAACACATTACACCAATGGATTAAAATCCTGCAGGGCTCGCAAGGTCCCCCTGCTCAAGAAGGCACATGTGCAGGCCCATCTGAAGTTTGCCAATGAACACCTGAATGATTCTGTGAGTGACTGGGAGAAGGTGCTGTGGTCTGATGAGACCAAAATAGAGCTCTTTGGCATTAACTCAACTCGCTGTGTTTGGAGGAAGAAAAATGCTGCCTATGACCCCCAAAACACCGTCCCCACCGTCAAGCATGGGGGTGGAAACATTTTGCTTTGGAGGTGTTTTCCTGCTAAGGGCACAGGACAACTTTTTCGCATTAACGGGAAAATGGACGGAGCCATGTATCGTGAAATCCTGAACGACAACCTCCTTCCCTCTGCCAGGAAACTGAAAATGGGTGGTGGATGGGTGTTCCAGCACGACAATGACCCAAAACATACAGCAAAGGCAACAAAGGAGTGGCTCAAGAAGAAGCACATTAAGGTCATGGAGTGGCCTAGTCAGTCTCCGGACCTTAATCCAATAGAAAACCTATGGAGGGAGCTCAAGCTCAGAGTTGCACAGAGACAGAAACCTTAGGGATTTAGAGATGATCTGCAAAGAGGAGTGGGACCAACATTCCTCCTAAAATGTGCGCAAACTTGCTCATCAATTACAAGAAACGTTTGACCTCTGTGCTTGCAAACAAGGTGTTTTCCACTAAGTATTAAGTCTTTTTTTGTTAGAGGGTTCAAAAACTTATTTCACTCAATGAAATGCAAATCAGTTGCTATCTTTTATTTAAAGTTATTTTTTCGATTTTCCTTTTGATGTGCTATCTGCCACTGTTAAACCTACCATTGAAATGATACTGTTCTGAGACTTTTCATTTCTTTGTCATTGGACAAACTTACAAAATCAGTGAGGGGTCAAATAATTATTTCCTCCACTGTATGCACATCTCGTAACACAATTTTCCCTCAAGCTATACAATGTTGTGAATTCACACCATCGCACACAACAAATTGTCAAGCTCAGAGAATTTGTTCTACAAACAACATACTGGATTAGACCGATCCACCACTGTTCCACTGTATTTCAGTGCACAAAAGGCTACACAATTGTGCATGGAGACAGTATTGGGTGGGTTAAACTCGTTCCAGTACACAATTTTAGTAGACATTTTCAACAGTGCCAGGGTTTTGTGGATACCAGGCAGGGTGTACAGACAGCAAGCGACCGCACCCACAATCAAAATAAAGCGAGAGGCACTTTGGGGAAGACGTAGACTTGTCACGGAGGGCTTAGCTGGAAACTCTTTGAATGGTTATTGTAAAGTCGTGGCCACCTAAAGAGACATGTGTTTCAGATTCCCATCAGAGTTGAGCTTGATGATTCCCAGAGGCGTTTAGAAGGCTCACCATATAGATCATTCTAAAAAAGGATCTGTACCAGGTGCCACAGAACAAAGAGATCAATATTCATGACTGCTGTAATTTAGTAGTGAACATTTGTGCATGTGTTTTAGTGCTCTGCCAGCTGCCTTTGGCTAGAGAAACACAAGTGCCTTTCGTTATTGAAGCTCGTTATCTGAAGTGGGGAATGGTATCATCACACGTAGGCTGTGGAAGTGCCCGAAAGATTAGGAATCTCTTACGGCAGTTGGGAAATTGGTTGTAGAGAGCACTTTATTGGTGAGGTCACTAGATGAACTTGATGTGGCTGTGAATGTGTAATCTAATTGTTTGTGATTGGATCACGGTAAAGGTGGCCATACACTGGGCCGATTGTAGCTGCTGATATTGGTCCCTTGGACCGATTTAGCAGCTTACCGGCCCGTGTAGGGGCAGGAACAACCGGCATGCCCAACCGATATCAGGGCCGGAAATTGGCCAGACATCGATCGGGCAGGTTAAAAGATTTAGTCGGATTGGGGACCGCATCGGCTCATTGATGCGGTCCCTGAACCAACTGTGCCCATTGCTGTTGTTATAATTCGATTGTTCGGTCTCAGGGTCAAATGACCGAATTAGCCTAAATTCCCGTAGGTGGGGATATCGGGAGAAGATCCGCTCGCTTGGCGACCTCACCAAGCGAGCAGATCTTAACGTGTATGGCCACCTTAAGGCCTATGTGGACCAACATCATCAATAGCTCTATGTGGTCCTTGCCTGATTTTCAAACCTTCATATATGGCTGTAACAATAATGACACTTCCAGACGTGTGTGATCTAAGGTGGCCATACACGTACCAATAATCGTTCGTTCCCTCCATTGACGTTCAGGACTGAATTGTCGGATATGGATAGGGATTCTACCTCCACCTGACGATTCATTCCTAAACGCAGATGTTGCTCGGGCACCAATCAAAATCTTTTGTCCCACCTGATCGACAAGATAATGAAGCTTTTGCAATATCGGTCGTCTCGCCGATCTGCACCGAATATCGTACGAAACGAGCTTTTGCACAATAATATCGGTGCGTGTATGCCCAGCTTTATGGTGTGGCCATAAGAGGTCACTCTCTCTGTCTTTCATCGCCCTAAAGTTTAAGAGTGATGGCGGCGAGGTGTTTGGATTTTGTGTGTGTTTTGCCAAGTGTTTTGGCACAACAGTGGCCTTTCTAACTAAATTTTAGTTGGGCAGACTGTGGTTTTGTTAGATGATGACCTAGTCTGGAGTGGCCAAGTTAAGGTGCCCATAAGATTCGCTCGCTTGGCGACTTCGCCTCACCTACAGGTGGGCGATATCGGGAAACATGTAGGCTAATTCGAATTATAATGGCGGCAATGGGGCAGTCAGTTTGGGGACCGAATCAACGAGCTGATGCGGTCCCCGATCCGACTGAATCTTTTAACCTGCCCGATCGATATCTGGCCAATTTCAGGCCAGATATCGGTCGGGCATGCCCCTCATTCCTGCCCCTACACGGGCCGATAAGCTGCCGAATCGGTCTAAGGGACCCATATCGACCGCTACAATCGGCCCGTGTATGGCCACCTTTAGTAGCCATTGTTGGAAATAATGATGTGAGCTAAATAAGTGTTTCTTAAACTGTGAGGACAGCATTCTTGTCAACTTGCACTTCTGTGGAGGTCCAAATGGCCTCCTTGCTTCTCATTTCAGTCTTTTTCGCGTCATCTGGCTCCGAAATTTACAATATTATGTCCAGAACGATGTCCTTGTATGAGCAACATCTGAGGCCACCATTCATAGTGTGTAAACCTGTTCTGCTACAGAGGAACCTTCAGTAGTTATTGGTTATTTAATATTGGTGGAACATCAGTTCTAGGTTGTTGCCTATGCCTTCCCGTTGGGAATTCTAAGGACTTCCCAGCTTCCACACATTTGGAAAACTGCTAGGAAACTCCAAGGTTTGGTTCTAGGTTTTCTCTACACCCATGGAAACATGGCATCAACTATCATCGCTGGTAGATCTTCTTTAAAGATTTCCAAAGTTTTTCATGACGTTGATTGTTGAAGACCAACGTAGCAGATTTACATTTTCTTTTCTTTTAATTTCCCTTTGTTTATTTTTTGCACTTGAGTAACGACAACTCCGCTCTGCTTGAAGAGGAGGAGATTTCCCTGCGGGTCCCTATCTTCTTAGATTTCCTCCCATAAATGACTGAAGCTTTTGAAGAGCTCCTTCTATAACATGTAGCCTCTAGAAAAGCCCATGAAGCAACCAAAGCATTTATTGTAAAGAGCGCTCACCAGAAACCCATTGCACAAAAGGGAATCGTGCATGAGTAACCGCCATTTCTATTAATACTCCCTTCCCGAGGCACACTCGTGTTCGTCCTGCCAGGTGCAACCGCATAGAATTATCTTAAAGATAGCCGCAAACACAAGTGTAAATGAATGAGTATGCATTCGGTCCCTTGACATTTATGACTATTGTTTCAGGTGGAAGTGGTTCAGCCTTTTATTTCACAATGGCATAAGCTTAAAGTCATAGACTGATCGACACTAAATATGGAGGTGGTGTTTCTTTTATGTATTATAGGTACTCATGGGTGTAGCTAACATATTAAGATGCTGTTGTGTGGTCTATTTGCTTATGGAGTATGTCCCATAGAACAGGGATTGCCAACTTTTATTTTACATGTGAGCCACACTCGGTTGTAAAGAGTGTTGGGGAGCCACACCAGCATGAAAAAAGTTCTTTGGGGGTGCCAAATAAGGGCTGTGATTGGGTTCTTTGGAAGCCCCATGTGGCCTACTGGCCTGCAGGAGGTTCTGCTTGGGGTAAAACTGTGTCTCTGGGCTTCCAAAACTTGTCTCCAAGCCAGAAATGTAAAAATGGCTCCTACTTTGAGGCCACTGGGAACAACATCAAAGGGATGGTGAGGAACATGGAGCCACTGGTTGGGGATCACTGCCGTAGAACATATCTTAGCTACTCAAAGGGTGTACCAGAAATGGGCAGCTCTTGATTTGGAAACGTTGTTCTCTAATTTGGTTTAGTGGATGCTTGTAGAACTTGTAGATGGAGAGGAAACAGTGGGAGCACAGAACCTGGTGTGGTTGGATAAACAGTCCATGTTTGTAAAACAGGTCATTGTCCCTGAAGATTTTAGGGGCCCTATAAAGATATTGTTCATGGCAGTTGGTTTGTTACTGGGAACATTTTATTGCTAAGGTCACCAGAAGAACCTGATTTGGCTATAAATGTGGTGGGTCAACTTGAGCTGATCTACTTGTTTGTGATTGGATCACAATCGGGCCTATGAGGAGGAACAGCATTAATAGTCATATGTGGTTCTTGCCTGATTTTTCTTTTTGCTTGATATGTGGCCTTCCTGACCAATTAGCTGCTGTTTTGTAAGCTGACGACTTGGCCTGGGGTGACCAAGTGTCGGGAAGTAACGGTGTGAGCTATATAAGAGTTTCTCAAACTGTGGGGAGACGACTGTAGGTACCAGGTCAGTATTAGGCTTGGGTGGGGACTGGACAACAACATGCAGTTCTTTAGTAATAGGGCAGCGGTTTTCAACCTGTGGGTCAGGACTAGTGAGGGGTGAGGCATGGATTCGCGGATAATTTCCGCATTTCGCCACTGGCGGATTGTTTTGCGAAACGGATGAAAAAACTTTGCTGCGGAAAAATTCGCTGTGTGTCCAAAAATTGTCGCAGGCGTCCAAATAAATAGTTGCGGGCGTCCAAATAAATAGTTGCGGGCCTCCAAATAAATAGTTGCGCGTCCAAATAAATAGTCACAGGCTTCAAACTAAATAGTCGCGGGCTTCAAACTAAATAGTCGCACGTCAAAAAAATAGTCACGGGCATCAAGGAATAGTCGCGGGCGTCCAAATAAATAGTCGCGGGCGTCCAAATAAATAGTCGCGGGCGTCCAAATAAATAGTCGCGGGCGTCCAAATAAATAGTCGCGGGCGTCCAAATAAATAGTCGCGGGCCTCCAAATAAATAGTTGCGTGTCCAAATAAATAGTCACGGGCTTCAAACTAAATAGTCGCATGTCAAAAAAATAGTCACGGGCATCAAGGAATAGTTGCGCATCAAATAAATAGTCGCGCTTCAAGAGAATAGTCGGTCCTTCAAAAAAATAGTTGCGGGGTCAAAATAAATAGTAGCGCGTCAAAGAATAGTCGTGCGCGGGCATCCAAGTAAATAGTCGCATGTCAAAAAAATAGTAGCGGACGTCAAAAGAATAGTCGCAGGTGACAAATTTTTTTTATGTGTGACATTTTCGCCGATTCATGAATTTTTCGCCGTTTTGTGAATCTTTTAAAAGATTCCCAAATTTTTCTGGCAAAGCGAAATGGGACAGATTCGCTCATCACTAGTCGGGACCCCTTTGGGGGTGGAACGTCCCTTTCACAGGGGTCGCCTAAGACCATGGGAAAACACATATTTCCGATGGTCTTAGGAATAATTTTATGGTTGGGGGTCACCACAACATGAGGAACTGTATTAAAGGGTCGCGGCATTAGGAAGGTTGGGAACCACTGATATCTTGGACTCCATCTTGGTTCCTGGCAAGCAAGGCAATATTTGGTTCCTGGGCAGTTTTGAGATTTTGTATGTACGTGTGTGCGTATGGGCTACATAATAAGCCCCCATGTTTGAGTGGAAACAGGGATGGCCGAGGCAAACTCGGAAGCCGGATGAGCGATGGCGGCGTAAGTGCAAGCTAGGCACGGAGCCATTATCCATGGACGGCGGCCAAGTTTAGCGTGTGTGGGCTCGTAGCGTAACCTTTCAACTAGCAGGAAGAGGATTCTCCTTCTTACACAGACAAATTCAGCCGCTTTGCCTTTTATTCTTCAGTGCTTGTCTGGCTCAGCGCGGAAATTCCTGCGTACAGTCGGAAATGTCTGCTCTCTAGAGATCACTTACAATCTCGTTTTTTTTAAAGCAAAACGAAGCCGAAACAGTTGCTGGATAACTGGTGTCTCTTCGGCCTCTCCTCCCTCTTGCATCTCACCTTATATACAGGTATAGGACCCGTTATCCAGAATGCACGGGACCAAGGGTATTCCGGATAAGGGGTCTTTCTGTAATTTGGATCTCCATACCTTAAGTCTGCTAAAAAATCAATAAATTAATTAAACCCAATAGGGCTGTTCTGCCCCAATAAGGGGTAATTATATCTTAGTTGGGATCAAGTACAGGTACTGTTTTATTATTACAGAGAAAAGGGAATCATTTAACCATGAAATAAACCCAATAGGGCTGTTCTGCCCCCAATAAGGGGTAATTATATCTTAGTTGGGATCAAGTACAGGTACTGTTTTATTATTACAGAGAAAAGGGAATCATTTAACCATTAAATAAACCCAATAGGGCTGTTCTGCCCCCAATAAGGGGTAATTATATCTTAGTTGGGATCAAGTACAGGTTCTGTTTTATTATTACAGAGAAAAGGGAATCATTTAACCATTAAATAAACCCAATAGGGCTGTTCTGCCCCAATAAGGGGTAATTATATCTTAGTTGGGATCAAGTACAGGTACTGTTTTATTATTACAGAGAAAAGGGAATCAGTTTTAAAATTCTGAATTATTTGATTAAAATGGAGTCTATGGGAGACGGGCTTTATGTAATTCGGAGCTTTGTGGATAATGGGTTTCCGGATAAGGGATCCCATACCTGTACAAAGAATCGTCTTCAAATGTCCTGTGAATGCCAACGTGTGTGATTTACATGTTTTGCAAAACATACTTTTTTTCCTCCTACCTTCCCGAAATGCGACATAGTTTTTTCTGCGAATGAAGGTTGTTGGAACATTCTGAGCATATTTTACATTTTATTTACAACGTTCCTGTTAGACCTGTTGTAGGAGGAAACCCAAAAAATGTAAAGGGAAAATTACGTGAGAAAAGAGAATAGTTGTTACTATACAAGTCTATCCCTGCAATCTGTTCCTTCACAAAGTAGGAATAAATCCCATTTTATATGCTGAAATCCAGCTGCCAAACTGCTCTTCTCTTTCTGCATCATTGGAAATCCTGGCAGGGGAGGAGGGACTAAAACACTGATGTTACAAATTGTAACCACTTCCCCACAGCTTACAGACAGCCTGCAGGAACTACGTAACCCACAATGCATTGCACTGGGATGTTCCTTTCCTTATTGACATTACGTGTGCAGCAGGGGATTGTGGGATTGGGAGACTAAAGGTCCCCATACACAGGCTGATAGAAGCTGCCGATATCGGTCCCTTGGACCGATTCGACAGCTAATCGGCTTGTGTATGGGCAGAAAGGAGCGGCCTGGCCGACCGATATCTGGCCTGAAATTGGCCAGATATCGATCGGCCAGGTTAGAAAATCCAGTCGGATCGGGGACCGCATCGGCTCGTTGATGCGGTCCCCGAACCGACTGCCCCATGGCCGCAAATGTAATGGGCCAAACGATCGGATTATTTTTTTTAAAGCAACTTGCTACCCGATATCGCCCACCCGTAGGTGGGGATATCGGGGTAAAGATCCACTCGCTTGGCGACATCGCCAAGCGAGCGGATCTTATAGTGTTTGGGGACCTTAAGTCCAAAACATTCAGGTTCACCTTGCCAAAAAGCAAAAAATGATTCCTAATCTTAAGGAACCCCATTGCCAAAGCTCAGGGGGAACCATTTTATCCCCGACCTCCACGGCCAAAAGGCCCGCAGGAGGCAAGGGGCTTCGAATCCCCTTCGCCACAAGGCTTGGGAGGTCCCTTTATCCATTCTCCTCCAAGCCGAAGCATAGAAGGGGGCAGGGTACAAGTGGACCTCTGAAGAGGTCCCGGAGCGGAATGCGCCCTCTCTGGGAAAGGCGAGTACTGTTGCATTTAATTTTATTAGATGCCAATTATCCTGCCTGTACATTTTTGGAGCGTGGGAGGAAACCAGTGTACCTGGAGGAAACCCATTCAGACATGGGGAGAACCTACATACTACTTGCAGGTAGTGTCCTAGCTGGAATCGAACCCAGGACCCCAGTACTCCAAGGCACCAATACTAAACACATAGAGATGTATATGGGCCAAACGATCAAATTATAACGACTGTAATGGGCGCAGTCTGGCCTGCCCGACCGATATCTGGCCTGAAATCGAGCAGATCTCGATCGTGCAGGTTAAAAAATTCAGTCGGATCGGGGACCGCATTGGCTCGTTGATGCGGTCCCCGATCCGACTGAATTTTTTAATCGAGATCTGCTCGATTTCAGGCCAGATATCGGTCAGGCAGGCCAGTCGTTGTTGCCCCTACACGGGCCAATAAGCTGCCAAATCGGTCCAAGGGACCACAGTCGGCCCGTGTTTGGCCACCTCAAGAGCAATCTGTAAGCCCTTCCAGGAGGTTAAACTTATTTAATATGCATAAGTGCTCCACCAATCAGAGCAGTAGCAGCGGCCAAGCCCTCCGTGGTTAATTTGTTGTTGTACCTACCAGTGCATAGCCCCGAGCTGTGGGTTACAGTACCAAGGAGCAGGAAATAACTCTGAATTAACGTGCCAAGCCGATGCACCTACTTGACTCGATGGCATTTTTGTTTGGGATTTTTGTCTCCTTGCACCCTGGTGACCACGTATGCAAATTAAGAGCAGACTTGCAGATCAGGAACTAAAATAATAAGCAGTTAATCCGGCCAAATCCGGTAATTGAAGACTAACTTAACTAAAGAGGATAGGAGTAATAGGCCCCCAATGGCAGTTGTGCTTGTAGAGAAATGGAGGAGCCCATTGCCTTCATGGACACCATTCATGAGGGTTTAGTGGTCCAAAGACGCTCTCCGTGCCAGGGTGCCCATTCCATCAATGGTTTCCGGGTTGGGGGTGGGATCAGAACATGATTGATGGATTCACTTCCCTTCCAAGGGATTGTTGTGGCCCCCATCCTATGGGATACTCTTCTCCTGGGGTCTCTGAAGGGAATCATCTTCCATCTGGGCTTTTCAGGACAGAAGTTTTTGGACACAGTTTCTCACCGAAAGCCTTGGGGTCATTGCTGAATATCTCGCATTATATGTTCTTGTTGGCCGCACCGATCTGCATTTTGCCTTCATTCCATATAAAGATATTTCCAGTCCCTTCTCCTTGTATTATTCTCTCTTGGCAAAGTGATAGAACCCAACTCTACCTCAGATCTAGGCACTCTGCTTCGGAGGGAGGTGATGGCTACCATGCAAAGGGTCTGGCTAATAGCGGAGTTAAGGTGGCCATACACTGGTAGATTTCAACTGCCAATTGGGGTTCTTCGGACCATTTCGGCAGATTATCTGCCAGTTTATGGGCACCCCCAACCAATATCTGGCCTAAAATTAGCCAGATCTCAATTGGGCAGCTTTGATTTACCATCAGATCAGGGACTGCATTGGCTCATTAATACGGTCCTTGGTCCGACGGCACCTATTCGATTGTTTGGCCCTAGGGCCAAAATTAAACTCACCCACCTTTAGGTGAGTATATCGGGAGAAGATCTGCTCATTTGGCGAACAATTGGGGTTCTTCAGACCTATTCGGCAGATTATCTGGCAGTTTATGGGCACCCCCAACTGGGCCTACCCGACCAATATGTGGCCTAAAATTAGCCAGATCTCTATTAGGCAGGTTTGATTTTTCCATCAGATCTGGGACTGCATTGGCTCGTCAATGCGGTCCTTGGTCCGACGGCACCTATGTCGCCCTTGTAAATCAATCGTTTGGCCAAAATGGCCCCTATATCGCCCACCTTTAGGTGAGTATATCGGGAGAAGATCTTCTCATTTGGCAAACTCTCCAAACGAGCGAATCTTGCCGTGTATTGCCACCTTTAGCTCCGTAATGGCAACCGGTGACTGATAGCTTTAGATTGAAGTTTCCCTTTATTGTCCTAGTCTTTATCACTGATGATTCTAGCCGGCCTAAATTGTCTTCAGGATTATTGGTGCCTTTCCAAGTGCGTTTCCTTAGTGCCTGAATACATAAGCACTGAGCTTCGGTCTCGCAATGACTTCGTACATTTTCTTTTTTTTTTTTTTTTAATGTTGCCTTTAAAAATAGAAGTCATTAGGGCTTTTCCAAATGCACCATTTTAATGCGGCAATTAAACACTTCCTTTCCAGAGTCGGCCGACTGTGACGCCTGTTGGAAGGTGAAGGAATCATTTGGCCGTTGGCTGTTGCCGTTTAAAAGGATTATCGACATTTGCATTATTTTTTAGCGGAATGTTTTATGGTGACCGTAACTAGTTGTGTTTTAACGTGAGAGATTGGCTTTCTCCTGGCTTTGCAGTTAATGAAGCAAATGATCATATGTTTGGGATGTAGCGGTAAAGGCAGGCTTACACGGGCAGATTTCAGCTGTCGATTCGGGTCCTGCAGACGAATTTGGCAGCTTATCTGCCCGTGTATGGGCACCCCTGATGGGCCTACCTGACCGTTATCTGGCCTAAAATTGGCCAGATCTTGATTCAGTAGGTTTGATGTTCCCGTCGGATCAGGGACTACATCTGCTTGTTGATGTGATTCTGGGTACGACTGCCCATATATCCACCATTTTAATTCAGATGATCTAATTAGCCCTATATCACCCACCTCAACTGGGCATATTGGGAGAAGATCCACTCTTTTGGCGAGGTCGCCAAATGAATTGATCTTCTCCCAATATGCCTAGGGGAGTAGTTATTGTGTATGTCCACCTAAAGGGTGACGTCAAATGGACCTGGTTTGAACACCCAATAGGGCCAGGGGGGTGTCCAATCAAAGGCATAGCCCAACCCTTGGCCAATGGGATTTTCCTTCCAATGCTAATCAATAATTAAACAAGCCCTAAACAGATACCAATCGGAGACAATCTTGGGTGCCAACTGTCTTTATATGGGCACCTAAACACAACAACTATGGGGAATACAGATCAATGTGGAGTTCTGGTTGGTGTTACATGACTAAATTATGACCCCCTCCTCACCTTTTCTACCTCCATCTCTTCACCTTGGGGAGTCGATAGCTTGAACACTTGATACTGAGAGATGTCAGGGAACATGGTTCTCTACAGCTGTAAATCAGATCAGTAACAGTATTAATTCCCATGTAGTGCCCTTAGATCAGGGGTCCTCAAACTACGGCTCCGCCCCCCCCCCGGGAAATTTACCGGGCCCCCCGCTGCGAGAGACTCAGGGTAGCTGAGGGGGAGGACGGACGGCGCTTACAGAAAGTAAGGTAGACGGACTGCAGACCGGGGGGAACTGGAAGAGGGAGGACTCAGCGGGAGGGTGTACAGACAGATGAACAGAGCGCGGGAGGCGGGGTGATGGCGGTCTGGCCCCCCAACAGTTTCAGGGGCCATGATATGACCCCTTGCTTAAGAAGTTTGAGGACCCCTGCCTTAGATAATCTCGCGGTCAAAAATAAGCTGTTTTTCTCTTTTTGGTTTAGTTACCCTTTAATGCCCACCTTATCAATTTTACAAACGTGTCTTAATACCGGAAATAAAAACCATGCCCGAATCTTTGGTCCTCAATTTTGTCCTTGTCTCTTCTAGTTCTTGTGCCTGAAGAACATTCGAACATTCCTCAAAGTTTGCCACGACAAGTTTGGATTACGGAACTGCGATCTCTTCGACCCCTTCGACCTGTTCGACGTCCGGGATTTCGGAAAGGTAAGAAACCCCCCCCACCCACCAAACGTTACATTTTGTCTAAAACTTAAACACTAGGTTTCTCGGCCTTGGGGTGGTCATTAAAGAACGGTTCTCTGCCCAATATAGAAACCTAGGTAGAAGGCCAAAATGTGATGCTCTGATAGTTTGGTCTCCAGGTCAACTAACTGACCACCTAGCTTGTCTAGAGAAGACTGCATTCGCAGCTCAAAGTGGTCCTCACCCAATGGTAATATAAAGTCAGCACGAAGGCCAAAATGTGATGATCTGATAGTTTGGTCTCCAGGTCAACTAACTGACCACCTAGCTTGTCTAGAGAAGACTGCATTCGCAGCTCAAAGTGGTCCTCACCCAATGGTAATATAAAGTCAACACAATCAATATCTGCCCATGTTCCAACCAAATATCAGTCTGGGAAGTTGCAGTTTGGCCCATTACATGAGTGAATAAATTGCCAATGAGGTCATAAGTATCATCCCGTATATGACATGTTGGCTTATGTAGGCATCCTGGTCCTTTTGGGTATTGAGGGCAGACCTATAAGGTTAACTTGTATTTACCTCTCTTCAAACCCTGGCATGATAAAGAATCTATTCATCTGGAGTTGGCTTGTATGTTGCCGCTTTTCTTCGAAACACTCTGTTCCTGATGTCATGGTGGTTTTTATTGGTCGTTAAAAAGTGCTCTGAACCAATGCTTTGAAATTAAATGACTGTTTGCCCTGTAAACTCAAGACGGTAAACCAGAGTTGATATGTTGACTTTAGTTCCTCATTGTTGAGATGTTTGGAGAGGATCCAGAAGGTTACAATAACACCCCCCCCCCCCCCACCCACGGGGGAATCCCGTCTGCCCTGCCGCATTGAACTGTGTGCTACTCAAGTGTTTAATAGGCAGAGAGGAGCATCGTTGCCAGTGTGTATATAACACTCTGACCTTTCGTCTCTGGGTTGTAGAGGAGGGGTTTGAGATCTAAGAGAAAGGGGGTGAGTGGTAGTTTGTTGGGGGGATCCTTAATGGAGAAGGATCTGGGGGTTTTTGTAGATAACAAGTTGTCTAATTCCAGGCAGTGTCATTCTGTGGCTACTAAATCAAATAAAGTGCTGTCTTGTATAAAAAAGGGCATTGACTCAAGGGATGAGAACATCATTTTGCCCCTTTATAGGTCCCTGGTAAGGCCTCACCGTGAGTATGGGGGGCAGTAACAGTGAGTATGGGGGGCAGTTTTGGGCTCCAGTCCTTAAGAAGGATATTAATGAGCTGGAGAGAGTGCAGAGACTGCAACTAAACTGGTAAAGGGGATGGAAGGGTTAAACTATGAGGTGAGACTGTCAGGGTTGGGGTTGTTTTCTCTGGAAAAGAGGCGCTTGCGAGGGGACATGATTACTCTGTACAAGTACATTAGAGGGGATTATAGCCAGATGGGGGGTTGTGTTTTCCCATAAAAACTATCAACGCACCAGAGGTCACCCCTTTAGATTAGAGGAACGGAGCTTCCGTCTGAAGCAGTGTAGGGGGTTCCTCACAGTGAGGGCAGTGAGGGGGTTGGGGAATGCCCTGCCGGGGGATGTTGGGTAGGGGGTTCCTCACGGTGAGGGCAGTGAGGGGGTTGGGGAATGCCCTGCCGGGGGATGTTGGGTAGGGGGTTCCTCACGGTGAGGGCAGTGAGGGGGTTGGGGAATGCCCTGCCGGGGGATGTTGGGTAGGGGGTTCCTCACGGTGAGGGCAGTGAGGGGGTTGGGGAATGCCCTGCCGGGGGATGTTGGGTAGGGGGTTCCTCAGGGTGAGGGCAGTGAGGGGGTTGGGGAATGCCCTGCCGGGGGATGTTGGGTAGGGGGTTCCTCACGGTGAGGGCAGTGAGGGGGTTGGGGAATGCCCTGCCGGGGGATGTTGGGTAGGGGGTTCCTCACGGTGAGGGCAGTGAGGGGGTAATGATGACCTAAAACATTGGGCTGAATCAAGCAAGTAGTTCTCCAAGAAGTTGAGTGTGGCCTCCAAGAAGTTGACCATGGTCCTCCGTCTCTTTGAGTACTGATGTGTATTGCATGAAACACCAGGAAGACAAGGGCCGTTTGGTCCAGGAAAGGGCAAAAACCCTGTTTTAGTTGCCCTTACATCGACTGTGTTATTAATATATCAAATTCCCCAAGTTCCTCTGTCTGCGAACATATCCAGATACAATAATGTAAATAAGTTCTAGGAAATCACAGTGTGTAGGCTCTCTCGGTCTTGGTCTGTTGAACACAGAGCAGCGATGAGTGGGGTTCCTACCGTAAAAATTAAATTTCCCCCCATGCTTCACTGGTTCCCAGCATTGCTTACTGGCGGCTGATGTTCTATTCAGCCTGATGTATGATCTGCCTGTTAGACGCGGTTTCTGGTAATCCCCTGCCGAGGAACTTGCAGATGTTCAGTAAAACCTTCTTGATGGGCTGGTTGGAAGCCTTGGAAGTCCCCTATAAGAGGGTATAATGTATTAGAAGTGGAAAGTTTGCAAGGGTCTAGTAACCTATAGCAACCCAACAGACGTTGTGCTAACTGCTGACTGGTTGCTATGGGTTACGAGGCCAGTTGCCTGTCTCGGAGGCTGCGGTGCAATGGCTGACTTTTTAAGAACCCCTCTATGTATAAAACAAGGAATTTCAAAAAGAATTGCATCTCTTTTTATTGTATCTCTTTTTGCTTCAAACCGGTGTCAAAGATTATCTGTTATAAAACTAAATTGCGGGGTTTATTAGTTGAAGCCGCAGTAAGTTACTCTGAACCATTACCCTAAACTTCATAAATTATTTACGGAAAGTTTTATAGTTCGTTAGGCTGCAAAGCCTGCTGTTGCCTAGATACCCTTATTTACTTGGTAAAGCTGGCTGCCACTTGGATTGCTTGTTAGTTAGTCTACTGTCCCTTAGATACCACTGGTTAGGTGGCCAAGCCTATTGTCCCTTAGATACCACTGGTTAGTTGGCCAAGCTTACTGTTGCATAGATACCTCTGGTTAGGTGGCCAAGCCTACTGTCCCTTAGATACCACTGGTTAGGTGGCCAAGCCTACTGTCCCTTAGATACCACTGGTTAGGTGGCCAAGCTTACTGTTGCATAGATACCTCTGGTTAGGTGGCCAAGCCTACTGTTGCATAGATACCTCTGGTTAGGTGGCCAAGCCTACTGTTGTATAGATACCTCTGGTTAGGTGGCCAAGCCTAATGTTGCATAGATACCTCTGGTTAGGTGGCCAAGCCTACTGTTGCATAGATACTTCTGGTTAGGTGGCAGTAGGTGGCAAAGCCTTCTGTTGCCTTGATACTTCTAGTTAGGTGGCAGTAGGTGGCAAAGCCTTCTGTTGCCTAGATACTTCTGGTTAGGTGGCAGTAGGTGGCAAGGCCTTCTGTTGCCTAGATACTTCTGGTTAGGTGGCAGTAGGTGGCAAGGCCTTCTGTTGCCTAGATACTTCTGGTTAGGTGGCAGTACGTGGCAAAGCCTTCTGTTGCCTAGATACTTCTGGTTAGGTGGCAGTAGGTGGCAAGGCCTTCTGTTGCCTAGATACTTCTGGTTAGGTGGCAGTAGGTGGCAAAGCCTTCTGTTGCCTTGATACTTCTAGTTAGGTGGCAGTAGGTGGCAAAGCCTTCTGTTGCCTAGATACTTCTGGTTAGGTGGCAGTAGGTGGCAAGGCCTTCTGTTGCCTAGATACTTCTGGTTAGGTGGCAGTAGGTGGCAAGGCCTTCTGTTGCCTAGATACTTCTGGTTAGGTGGCAGTACGTGGCAAAGCCTTCTGTTGCCTAGATACTTCTGGTTAGGTGGCAGTAGGTGGCAAAGCCTTCTGTTGGGGCTTCTGTTGGGATCTTCCCCAAGACCACAAAAACGGTTCGACGTATCTTTTTCCCACGGAAATTGTATGAACATTTAAATCCAGCAAAATATTCTTCCTAATACACTTAATAAAACGAGTTTTCGCTAACAGTTGGCAAAAAAATAATTTCACCTCCGCGTTTGCTGGAAGCCGTTCCTCGCGCCGTGCCAGAAAGGATTTCCCTCGTGAGATTTTTGCCAGTATCGAGCGTAATTTTTATTTAATGAACAAATGGGCAGTTGCTGCAAGTGGTCTGGAGTCGGCCCAAATACAGTGTGCCAGCTTCATTTGTAACACACTACTTGCTCTTAAAGGAGAAGTAAAGCCAATAATATGCCCGTAGGACCCTTGTGTAGGCCCCGGCTGCGTGGTCCACAATCCAGAGAATGGCAGTGATTGCAGATAGTCAACTGCTATGGCAGTTTGCGGTCAGAATAAGGAATGAGGGGGGGCCTTTGGACACTGCTTCCTTGGTTCAAATAGACCATTTTGCCCAAGAAGAGCACTGCTTGGGGCTCCCAGTGGAACCAGCTATCTGTTGTAAAGGTGGCCATACACTGAAAGACTTCAGCTGCCAATTGAGGTCCTTCAGACCGATTCAGTAGCTTATCTGCCCATGTATGGGCACCACCAACGGGCCTAACCGAGCAACATCTGGCCTAAAATTGTCAATTTGGCAGGTTTTCCGTGGGATCAGGGGCCTCATCAACGAGCTTGGCCCTGGGGCCAAATGATTGAATTAGCCAAGTATCGCATATTGGGAGAAGATCTGCTATTTTGGTGACCTCTGCTTTTAGGTGGACTAGACCTTAATTAGTGATCATTATCAGGCTTATGAGCTTGGTGTTGGTCTACATGGACCATGAGCACGGTGTTGGTTTACATGGACAAGATCTGCTTTTTTGGTGGCCTCCGCTTTTAGGAGGACTAGACCTTAACTGCAGATCATTATCAGGCTTCTGAGCTCGGTGTTGGGTCTATATGGACCATGAGTGCGGTGTTGGTCTACATCAGGGATCCCCAACCTTTTTAACTTGTGAGCCACATTCAACTGGAAAAAGTGTTGGGGAGCAACACAAGCATGGAAACATTTGCACCCCTGGGGGTGCAAATAAGGGCTATAATTGGCTATTAGGTAGCCCCTATGTGGACTGGCAGCCTACAGGAGGCTCTGTTTGGCTTTACACTGGGTTTTATGCAACCAAAAGTTGCCCCCAAGCCAGAAATTCAAAAATAAGCACCTACTTTGAAGCCACTGGGGGCAACATCCAAGGGGTTGGAGAGCAACATGTTGCTGGTTGGGGATCACTGGTCTACATGGACCAGATCTGCTCTTCTGGTGACCTCTGCTTTTAGGAGGACTAGACCTTCACTGCTGATCGTTATCCGGCTTCTGAGCTTGGTGTTGGGTCTACATGGACCATGAGTGCGGTGTTGGTCTTCATGGACCTGATCTGCTCTTCTGGTGACCTCTGCTTTTAGGAGGACTAGACCGTAACTGCTGATCATTATCAGGCTTATGAGCTCGGTGTTGGTCTACATCAGTGATCCCCAACCTTTTAGACCAGTGAGCCACATTCAAATGGAATAAGTGTCGGGGAGCAACACAACCATGAAAAAGGTCCCTGGTGGTGCCAATAAGAGCTATAATTGGCTATTTAATAGCCCCCATGAAGACTGGCAGCCTACAGAAGGTTCTGCTTGACATTATTCTGGGTTTTTATGCAACCAAAACTTGCCTCCAAGCCAGCAATTCAAAAATAAGAGCCTTCTTTGAGGCCACAGGGAGCAACATCCAATGGGTTGGGGAGCAACATGTTGCTCACGAGGCACTGGTTGGGGATCACCGGTCTACATGGACCATGAGTGCGGTGTTGGTCTACGTGGATCAGATCTTCTCCCAATATGCCCACCTTAGGTGGGCATATTGGGAGAAGATCTGCTCTTTTGGTGACCTCTGCTTTTAGGTGGACTAGACCTTAACTGCTGATCATTATCAGGCTTCTGAGCTTGGTGTTGGTCTACATGGACCTGATCTGCTCTTCTGGTGACCTCTGCTTTTAGGAGGACTAGACCGTAACTGCTGATCATTATCAGGCTTAAGAGCTTGGTGTTGGGTCTACATGGGCCATGAGCACTGTCTAACAATATATATTAGGCCATTGATTTTCTGTTTCACTAGAAGTGATTGAAACCACTAGGATGTTTAAAATGCGCCGCGGTGCTCAGCCGTATATAACCGTGAACAGATGCATCCGATGATCTATAGCAGTAATAGAGACCTGCTGGGTTTCACTTGACTCTCTCCTCGGCTAAAGTCGGGAGAGAGAAGTAATCCTGCATGGAGAACAGGTCTGAGCATTGCTTACTGTGGAGACGCGTTTCATGCATGTTTATGTGATGTTCCTTTAGCAGTTACAGTATATATGGAGCTGGAGTGCTTCTACCAGTGATGGTAGGTGCTCCCGTGGGGGCTCTAGTAGGCCTCTTACTTCTATTATAATGAGTTATAACTGTTCCCTAAGAGGCCCAGTCTGGTACTGGCCTGTTTAAACCCATCTAAATGGGGAAGCAACCCACCATGTAGCCTTTGAACTACACTTCCCAGCATCCTCTCCCACACTTCTCCTTTTTTGTTGTTATTCTCTTCCCTGTTCATACAGAGACTGACAGGCCGAATGACTGATAATATAAATATCCCGCACAGATAATATTTGTCATTTCCCTCCCATGCGTCTTTCCTGTTATTGCTGCCCCGTTTCCAGCAAGCCTCGCTCTGTTTATATCTGGCAATAGGAGGAATGAGAATTCCCATGGGGTGCGGCATTTTTTTTCTTAAAGGGGAATCACATTTTTATAGTTTGATAACGGGGTTCAAATCCACTCTGCTATTCGATAGTCATCCCATCGTTCATTTTGATGTAGGTTATATGAGAAAGTGGAACGTATTATCTGCAGATTTGGGATCTTTTAATACTGTGAGCGGCCATGACGGTTGTGTTAAGAAAACTCTAATAAAAGCACCGCCCTCTGCTGGCCGTATCATCAAAAGTGTAATGTATCACTTGCTTTTGTAGCCTGTACAAGGGGTGGGGTCTAATCTTTAGTGGAACAGTGATTAACAGACCACGCCCCCTATCTAAACGTGCTTTTTCCAAGGCAAGATGGCCGCCTACTTGTAAGATAGGAAGATGGCTGATCATCTTTTCATGGTGGATTTTTAAAAAATCAGAACCATAGCATTTTGGGAGAGGGGCGGGGCAATATTTTGGAGTTGGGTGATGGTTTGGTTTTACTTGTCCTTTAAAAGGGGGGACCTGTCGCCCACAGATATAATGCTGTATAATATATATAATATATTTTTTATTAAATCGTCCATACCTGTTATAAATGTGTTTAAAAATCTGAGCTGTCAATCATATGTTGGCTGCCCCGCCTCTATGCCGCAGGCATAGAGGCGGGGCAGCCAACATATGATTGACAGCTCAGATTTTTAATTATAATTACTTTTAATTTTCCATTCAGCACTTCCTTGATGGCAAATGCATAAGATTTTGGGGTGAAACAAAGCTTTGCCTTAATAACAGTGAATACAAAATGGCGCCGGCCTGCTGGCTGTGATTGTGAATTCCAGGACTGAAGGGTAAAATAATGAAATAGTTTATATAGTGTAAGTAAAGTTTATTTAGCTCTACTAACATGATAGAAATAAATTTGGAATCATTTCTTAAGGTGACGGTTCCCCTTTAATGGACCTGTGTCGGGGGAGGGGAAGTTCTAGAAAGTTCTAAAAAATGTAAAACATTTCAGAATGGAATGTGTGCTCGATTGTTTGCCTGAAGGATCTCGAAGAGCCAACCTTGGCTATGGGAGTGAAGGGCAGCGTGGGTAATTGTGGGCAAGTAACTGAGGAACAAGGAAATGAGAATTAGTTGAGGGGGAATGAAGCCTCTGGGAACCAGGAAGTGTAGATAAACAGAGATACGGCTGAATCCTGCACGGCCAAAGTCACTTTCACCGGGACCAACCCCGCTCTCTACTCTCTGCCCCTGATTTTATTGCCCCGCTGTGAAGGTTACACGTATACCCGACACACGCAGTAGTTAAGGTTGAACAAAGACACAATTCAGTCATGATCAAGTATAAAATCCCTCTTTCCATTTGACATATCCGCGTGCATACTTAATGGGAAGGAAGAAAGAGCGATCGGATTATCTTCGCCATAAATATGAATGACTGGCGCGGGGAGCAGACGGGAGCGTGGGCACCCAGTGGGGTGGAACTGATTGATGGCGGCCAAGCTCTACCCTAGTGAGTTGGAGAGGATCCTAATGGGCATGGGGTTACTGCCGTGCCGCCTTCTGTTTGTTACTAATGCACTTTCCCATCGCTTACGCCTGTCCCCCCTTCCACGAGTCGCACCGAACCTCAGCGGAACATTTCCCCCCTACTTAAAGGGCCCCGGCACCCACGTTTTGAGACATTAACTGCTGTAATAGGGTGCTCTATCCACCTTCTTCTGTTTTGAAGTTGGACCTTCTATCGACTTGTTCTGGAATCAGTTGGTCGCGCCGGGCAAACCCTCGTCTCAGGCTCAATGCCTCTCTGGTAGATCTGTTGGACATTCTGACCATACATGGGCCAATTGTTGCTGCTGATATTGGTCCTTTATACTGATTGGTTAGCTTATCTGCCCCTGTATGGGCACAAACGACAGGCCTGTCCAACCAACATCTGGCCAGATCTCAATCGGGCTGGTTGGATTTTTCCCGTCGAATCGGGAACCACATCGGTTTGTTGATGACGCACCGAACCTCAGCGGAACATTTCCCCCCTACTTAAAGGGCCCCTGCACCCACGTTTTGAGACATTAACTGCTGTAATAGGGTGCTCTATCCATCTTTTTCTGTTTTGAAGTCGGACCTTCTATCAACTTCTGGAATCAGTTGGTCGCGCCGGGCAAACCCTCGTCTCAGCTTCAGTGCTTTCCACCAGGTGCATTGAGTGGTTGTACCTCTGTTGGACATTCCTTGGGGCAGCTATACACAGGCTGATTGGTCCTTTATACTGATTGGGTAGCTTATCTGCCCCTGTATGGGCACAAACGATGGGCCTGTCCAACCAACATCTGGCCAGATCTCAATCGGGCAGGTTCGATTTTTCCCGTTGGATCGGGAACCGCATCTGCTTGTTGATGACGCATAGAACCTCAGCAGAACATTTTCACCCCCTACTTAAAGGGCCCCGGCCCTAGCTATGAAAAGTGCACCCATGTTTTAAGACATTAACTACTGTAATTGGGTGCTCTATCCACCTTCTGCTTTTACCGTTGTTTGAAGTCGGTTTGAACGTCTATCGACTTGTTCTGGAATCAGTTGGTCGCACCGGGCAAACCCTCGTCTCAGCCTCAATGCTTTCCACCAGGTGCATTGAGTGGTTGTACCTCTGTTGGACATTCCTTAGGGCGGCCATACACGGGCCAAGTCTAGCTGCCGATAATGGTCATTTATACTGATTGGGTAGCTTATCTGCCCCGTGTATGGGCACAAACGATGGGCCTGCCCGACCAACATCTGGCCAGATCTCAATCGGGCTGGTTGGATTTTTCCCGTTGGATCGGGAACCGCATTGGCTTGTTGACGTGGTCCCCAAACCGATGGCGCCTATACCTGCCGTTCTAATTCGATTGTCGGGCTCCGGGTTTTGAGGCATAAGTATGCTGGGCTTTACTCTCTTACAGCATATTCAGTATTAAGCCTAAATTAAAGCTGAATTATATATATATATATATATGGGGGCATGACATTGAATATCAGCAGTCACTAGTTAATGTTCTTGTAAATGCTAACAAATCTCAGTTGTCACAAGGAAGTACATTAGGGAATCTGATAAGGGATCTGTTAATCAGTAACCAGTACGTCTGTTATTTAATAATGTATAATTCCTCACATTCCCATCAGCCCCTGCCCCAGTGAGCTTACAATCTAAGGTCCCTATCCCATTCCCATCAGCCCCTGCCCCAGTGAGCTTACAATCTAAGGTCCCTATCCCATTCCCATCAGCCCCTGCCCCAGTGAGCTTACAATCTAAGGTCCCTATCACATTCCCATCAGTCCCTGCCCCAGTGAGCTTTACACTCTAAGGTCCCTATCCCATTCCCATCAGCCCCTGCCCCAGTGAGCTTACAATCTAAGGTCCCTATCCCATTCCCATCAGTCCCTGCCCCAGTGAGCTTACAATCTAAGGTCCCTATCCCATTCCCATCAGCCCCTGCCCCAGTGAGCTTACAATCTAAGGTCCCTATCACATTCCCATCAGTCCCATGCCCCAGTGAGCTTACAATCTAAGGTCCCTATCACATTCCCATCAGCCCTGCCCCAGTGAGCTTACAATCCTAAGGTCCTTATCACATTCCCATCAGCCCCTGCCCAGTGGAGCTTACAATCTAAGGTCCTTATCACATTCCCATCAGACCCCTGCCCCAGTGAGCTTACCATCTAAGGTCCCTATCACATTCCCATCAGCCCCTGCCCCAGTGGAGCTTACAATCTAAGGTCCCTATCACATTCCCATCAGCCCCTGCCCCAGTGAGCTTACAATCTAAGGTCCCTATCACATTCCCATCAGTCCCTGCCCCAGTGAGCTTACAATCTAAGGTCCCTATCACATTCCCATCAGCCCCTGCCCCAGTGAGCTTACAATCTAAGGTCCTTATCACATTCCCATCAGCCCCTGCCCCAGTGGAGCTTACAATCTAAGGTCCCTATCCCATTCCCATCAGTCCCTGCCCCAGTGAGCTTACAATCTAAGGTCCTTATCACATTCCCATCAGCCCCTGCCCCAGTGAGCTTACAATCTAAGGTCCCTATCACATTCCCATCAGCCCCTGCCCCAGTGGAGCTTACAATCTAAGGTCCCTATCACATTCCCATCAGCCCCTGCCCCAGTGAGCTTACAATCTAAGGTCCATATCACATTCCCATCAGTCCCTGCCCCAGTGAGCTTACAATCTAAGGTCCCTATCACATTCCCATCAGCCCCTGCCCCAGTGAGCTTACAATCTAAGGTCCCTATCCCATTCCCATCAGCCCCTGCCCCAGTGAGCTTACAATCTAAGGTCCCTATCCCATTCCCATCAATCCCTGCCCCAGTGAGCTTACAATCTAAGGTCCCTAGGCCAGGCTATTTGCCTTGGGGGCAATACTACTAGGCCTGGCACTGCCAACCCCACCTAGCTATGAGGAACACCTGGGACATCTGGAAATCAAACATTAATGTACTAATTTGTTAGAAAATGAAACTGTGTATTTGTTACCCTTTAAAATAAAAAAGAAAAGCAAAGAAAAGTTGAAAGCACTAACATTGCTCCAGGTCTAGTAACCCATAGCAACCATTCAGAAACGACTTCTGCTCGGAGGCACCCAGGGTTCGGGGGACGCCGGCAGAAAGGCTTATGGCGAATGATGAGTGGCGCTTATTGGATTTGTTCCCTTTCGCTTCCCAACACGAGTATTTGTAAGCCCCGGATTTGCAGCGTGGAACGCGGCCAAGTGAGAGCGATAAGGCGCAGGGGGAGACGGGACACGGGGTGCATGAGAATGAGCGCGTACAATGGCTTACTGATTCCTAGCGTTACAGCGGCTCGGAGTCTGCCAACTGCGTATTGTGTATAAAGGGGACTTATCCAGCAGGGATAATGTAACACCACTTGTGCCCAAATCTGAATAAAGGCGGCCAAACACTGGGCCTTACGCTGCTGTAGCCAATTAGCCTGCGGGCCAAGGAGCCAAGTACCACACAGGGTGGACGCAGGGCCACCATCAGGGGGAAAGGGGGTCCGGCCATGCTACAGTTTTCTTAGTAGCTCTTGCCCCCCTTAATCAACTCCGGGCCCCCCTGTCATTGGTCGGCCCTGTGCGTAAGTGTGACGTCAGTACGCACGGGGCTCAACCATATATAAGTGAAGATGCAGCGGGGAGCCGTGGGACATAGCCGGAGGGCACAGGGGGAGCCGGGGGGAGCTGGAGGACGCTGGGGGGGAGGAGCTAGAGAATGCTTGGGGGGCCCTGGAGGAAGCAGGAGGATGTTGGGGGGCCCTGGAGGAAGCAGGAGGATGCTTGGGGGGTGCTGGAGGATGCTTGGGGGGCCCTGGAGGAAGCAGGAGGATGTTGGGGGCCCTGGAGGAAGCAGGAGATGCTTGGGGGGGTGCTGGAGGATGCTTGGGGGGCCCTGGAGGAAGCAGGAGGATGCTTGGGGGGCCCTGGAGGAAGCAGGAGGATGCTTGGGGGGAGCTGGAGGGTGCTTGGGGGGCCCTGGAGGAAGCAGGAGGATGTTGGGGGGCCCTGGAGGAAGCAGGAGGATGCTTGGGGGGGGTGCTGGAGGATGCTTGGGGGGCCCTGGAGGAAGCAGGAGTATGCTTGGGGGGAGCTAGAGGGTGCTTGGAGGGCCCTGGAGGAAGCAGGAGGATGCTTGGGGGGGGAGCTGGAGGATGCTTGGGGGGCCCTGGAGGAAGCAGGAGGATGCTTGGGGGGGGGAGCTGGAGGATGCTTGGGGGGCCCTGGAGGAAGCAGGAGGATGCTTGGGGGGGAGCTGGAGGATGCTTGGGGGGCCCTGGAGGAAGCAGGGGGATGCTGGGGGGTGCTGAAGGATGCTAAGGGGGCCCTGGAGGAAGCAGGAGGATGCTTGGGGGGGAGCTTGAGGATCCTTGGGGGGGAGCTGGAGGATGCTTGGGGGGCCCTGGAGGAAGCAGGAGGATGCTTGGGGGGCCCTGGAGGAAGCAGGAGGATTCTTGGGAGGCCCCGGACGATGCTTGGGGGGCCCTGGAGGAAGCAGGAGGATGCTTGGGGGGCCCTGGAGGAAGCAGGAGGATTCTTGGGAGGCCCCGGACGATGCTTGGGGGGCCCTGGAGGAAGCAGGAGGATGCTTGGGGGAGAGCTGGAGGATGCTGGGGGGCCCTGGAGGAAGCAGGAGGATGCTGGGGGAGGACTACCAATGTTTTAGGGGTCCCTGGGCTGGCACCAATGCAAAACGTAATCCCTGGCTACCAATGTTTTAGGGGGCCCTGGCTACCAATGTCTGTGTGTCCTTTTTATTGGTGGGGGGCATTGGGGACGTGGGAGGAGGGGGGGCCCAGGAAATTTTTTTGTGAGGGGCCCCGTGATTTCTGATGGCGGCCCTGGGCTGACGTGACTATTACAAAGATATAAACTTTAGGTCCCCATGTTACAACCTGCTCTGGCGCTGTATTGTAACCCCCCCCCCCATCAGAGAAAGCCATTCCTATTGCAAAAATAGCCTCATTGAGTTCTCCAGCAAGTTATCGGTTTTCGATCACAAAATCAATGGCCCCTTCTGTTCTATGGCGTGGGGGGCGGAAGGGATCGGAACGGGAATGGAGATCATATCTGCTTATTGAGCCCCCTGCGCAGAAAGGGGGGGGGGGCTCCGCTCGAAGGCCATAAAGATGCTGAAATAAACTTGATTATGAAGGGCATTCCTCCCCCCTCGCTCGGCCATGGGAAATCCATACGGCATCAATCAATGTCATTAAAAAGAGGCAATTGCCAAGGGCTGGTTAGTTCCCCCGGCCAGAACGGCGCTGTGTGATGTTAATAAGGATCCAGGGCATTAATGTACCATATATATTGAATAAAGTGCCCCCTATTGTAAAATATAAGGATATTATAAGCCCCCGAGGAGTTCCTTATAATATATAGTGAATAAAGTGCCCCCTATTGTAACATATAGGGATATTATAAGCCCCCGAGGAGTTCCTTATAATATATAGTGAATAAAGTGCCCCCTATTGTAACATATAGGGATATTATAAGCCCCCGAGGAGTTCCTTATAATATATAGTGAATAAAGTGCCCCCTATTGTAACATATAGGGATATTATAAGCCCCCGAGGAGTTCCTTATAATATATAGTGAATAAAGTGCCCCCTATTGTAACATATAGGGATATTATAAGCCCCCGAGGGGTTCCTTATAATATATAGTGAATAAAGTGCCCCCTATTGTAACATATAGGGATATTATAAGCCCCCGAGGAGTTCCATGACCATATAAAAGCACGAGGCCGAAGGTGACTTCTAATATCCTCATATTTTACAACAGGGGGGACTTTATTTATTATAATATACAAGTTTCAGTGAGTCATGTGACAGAAATGACATCACTAAGCTCTGATTATAACTGATGACATCACTAAGCTCCGTTTATAAGGATATTCTTATTTACAGTTTGGTCCCATAGGAAAATGATATCGGGCCAATACTTTGGGGGACTCCGTCTTTTATGGTCCCTGATCCGGGGAAGGCCTGTCAGAGGCCCCATTGAAGGGCCCAAATCTGCAGTCTTAAATCTGTAGTGTAGGGGTTGTTCAGCTTTAAAATGGGGGTCACTGACCCCGGCAGCCAAACCCTATTGCTCCGTGAGGCTCCAGTTTTATTGTTATTGTTACTTTTTATTCCTTATCTTTCTATTCAAGTCCCCCTCTTATTCATATACCAGTCTCTCATCCAAACCTCTCCATGGTTGCTAAGGTAATTTGAGCCCTAGCAACTGGATATCTGACCCCGGCAGCCAAAACCTATTGCTCCGTGAAGCTCCAGTTTTATTATTATTGTTACTTTTTATTCCTTATCTTTCTATTCAGGTCCCTCTCTTATTCATATACCAGCCTCTCATCCAAACCTCTCCATGGTTGCTAAGGTAATTTGAGCCCTAGCAACTGGATATCTGACCCCGGCAGCCAAAACCTATTGCTCCGTGAGGCTCCAGTTTTATTGTTATTGTTACTTTTTATTCCATATTTTCTATTCAGCCCCTCCCCTATTCATATACCAGTCTCTCATCCCAACCACTCCCTGGTTGCTAAGGTAATTATGACCCTAGCAACCAGACAGCAGCTAAAACTCCAAACTGGAGAGCTGCTGAACAAAAATTGATATAATTAAATCCGCATTTATACCCAGAGGCCTAAGGAGAAGGGACATGGCAGGTGTCGTTCCTCACTCGGCTGCTCTTATATAATGGAGAGAGAAGAGTCGCTATGGGGAGTAGGTAAGACGGGGCCCTGGGGCCCTTAGACTGAAGGAAATGTCGCCTGTAGTGACATCAAGAACTGGAGTCTCTTAGAGAGACAGTCGCCCCCCAGCGCTACACGTCCCTGCCGCCAGGAGCTGCCATTTGTATCTGCATTTTTCGCTGTCGGCCTGTGAGTAGTCGGAACGAGCTGTTCAAGCGGGAACTTTTTAAATAAATGATAATATATTAATAATAAGCTACGGGGCAGCGGGAGAGGATAATCAAAGTGACATCTGTATGGCTCCCCGTGCCTCCTGGTGCAGGCTGGGAAAGTGACCTATATAATCGGCTCGTAGCGCTACGGGGGGGGGGGGGGGGGCTGTCCCGTAATGGAACATTATTCATTTATATGGTGGCGCGGAAAGGAAAGAAGGGGTTGGAGTTCATGGAGAGCTGCTTGGAAGGTAGATAAGGGGGAACTCCATCACTGGAATCCTTCAAAAAGTAGGAATAAATCCCATGTTTATATGCTGAAATCCAGCTGCAAAACAGTTCTTCTCTTTCTGCATCATTTGTAATCCTGGCAGGGGAGGAGGGACTAAACCACTGATGTTACAACTTCTCCACAGCTTACAGACAGCCTGCAGGAACTACATAACCCACAATGCATTGCACTGGGATGTTCCTTTCCTTATTGGCTTCACGTGAGCAGCAGGGGATTGTGGGATTGGGAGGGGGCAGGCGACTACTGTTACATTTTATTGGAGTCACAACGTAGTCAGGCAGGTCAGCAGGGGAACAGGGGGCGGGGCTTAGGGAACTGTTCCCAAACACATTATTACATTAAAAATACCTGCAGGGGAAATCTGAGTATCACTCGTTTATTATAAGGGATAATGTACCCCCTACTGTAAATGATAAGGATATTAGCAGTCACTGAGGGGTTCTGTGCCCCCCATATAAAGGCACAAGGCTGCAGGCTGAGTTATACAGGGAACTCTGAGTATCACTCATGTATTATAAGGGATAATGTACCCCCTACTGTAAATGATAAGGATATTAGCAGTCACTGAGGGGTTCTGTGCCCATATAAAGGCACAAGGCTGGCAGGCTGAGTTATACAGGGAACTCTGAGTATCACTCATGTATTATAAGGGATAATGTACCCCCTACTGTAAATGATAAGGATATTAGCAGTCACTGAGGGGTTCTGTGCCCCCCATATAAAGGCACAAGGCTGCAGGCTGAGTTATACAGGGAACTCTGAGTATCACTCATGTATTATAAGGGATAATGTACCCCCTACTGTAAATGATAAGGATATTAGCAGTCACTGAGGGGTTCTGTGCCCATATAAAGGCACAAGGCTGCAGGCTGAGTTATACAGGGAACTCTGAGTATCTCTCATGTATTATAAGGGATAATGTACCCCCTACTGTAAATGATAAGGATATTAGAAGTCACTGAGGGGTTCTGTGCCCATATAAAGGCACAAGGCTGCAGGCTGAGTTATACAGGGAACTCTGAGTATCACTCATGTATTATAAGGGATAATGTACCCCCTACTGTAAATGATAAGGATATTAGGTGACATATATAAGGTGACAGGTCCCCTTTAAATTCTGTTTGGGTTGAGTTGCCCTTTAACAAGGAACAGTGACACAGAAGGGAGAGAAAGGCTTTGAGTGGAGAAGGGGGAGTGCAATGGGGATAAAGGGGGGACAAAAGAGAGAGAAGGGGCAGGCAGGGGTGGGAGTGCTACAGAACAGAGAGAAGGCAAAGGAGCGGTGCAGAATAAAGGAAGGGCAGGGGTGAGTGAGTAAATAGAGGGAATAGTAGCCATGATGGCAGGAATAGCCGTATAGCAGCCTCCAGGGAGTGAATAATATTGAGTAGAGTAAAAGGAAGAAGAAATGGAGTAGAAATAGTGAGGGCAGATGGAGTGCGAGTAATATAATGGAGGGTATAGGGCGGAGCTGGGCTCCCATCTGATCCAGTCGAGTCCCTCGGCCCAAGTGATACTGAAAGGGATTCCATGATTAATTCAAGGGTTAATCCTTCCTCTCAACCGGCAGCCACTCAGGGGCCATCGTCTCCCTTACAGTAATGGTGTCAGTGTTGGGCCGAGAGCGGTCGGGGGGAACCCTGTGCGTCTGTAATAAAAGCCTTTTATTCTCTCCCAGCTGCAACATCAAGGCCCTCCATCCTGCTTAATACCCCCCCCCCCCCCCCGCACACCGGCCTGGCGCTAACACCCGCACCGTGGCAGCCACCCAAGGGTTACGCTGGGTAAATAGGGGCAGTTAAATCCTTCTGGCGCTGCTGGGCTCCGCTTTTGTGCGGGGAAATTAGAGGCCAAAATATTTTGCTTGGCTGAACTGCATCAAAGATAAAAGTCCAATTAGAACCCCTCAATGAGCCTCTCCTCCTCGCACAGAGACAGGCGGGGGGAGAGAGAGCCCATTGGCTTCCTGAGGGGCTTCCTGAGGGTTAGATTTGTGTGTGAGAATAGGCTTCTATGGATATATTTGTCTCTATCCACGGCCTGCAGGGGAACCCATGTATTATAAGGGATAATGTACCCCCTACTGTAAATGATAAGGATATTAGCAGTCACTGAGGGGTTCTGTGCCCCCCATATAAAGGCACAAGGCTGCAGGCTGAGTTATACAGGGAACTCTGAGTATCACTCATGTATTATAAGGGATAATGTACCCCCTACTGTAAATTATAAGGATATTAGCAGTCACTGAGGGGCTCTGTGCCCATATAAAGGCACAAGGCTGCAGGCTGAGTTATACAGGGAACTCTGAGTATCACTCATGTATTATAAGGGGTAATGTACCCCCTACTGTAAATGATAAGGATATTAGCAGTCACTGAGGGGTTCTGTGCCCCCCATATAAAGGCACAAGGCTGCAGGCTGAGTTATACAGGGAACTCTGAGTATCACTCATGTATTATAAGGGATAATGTACCCCCTACTGTAAATGATAAGGATATTAGCAGTCACTGAGGGGTTCTGTGCCCCCCATATAAAGGCACAAGGCTGCAGGCTGAGTTATACAGGGAACTCTGAGTATCACTCATGTATTATAAGGGATAATGTACCCCCTACTGTAAATGATAAGGGATATTAGCAGTCACTGAGGGGTTCTGTGCCCATATAAAGGCACAAGGCTGCAGGCTGAGTTATACAGGGAACTCTGAGTATCACTCATGTATTATAAGGGATAATGTACCCCCTACTGTAAATGATAAGGATATTAGCAGTCACTGAGGGGTTCTGTGCCCCCCATATAAAGGCACAAGGCTGCAGGCTGAGTTATACAGGGAACTCTGAGTATCACTCATGTATTATAAGGGATAATGTACCCCCTACTGTAAATGATAAGGATATTAGCAGTCACTGAGGGGTTCTGTGCCCCCCATATAAAGGCACAAGGCTGCAGGCTGAGTTATACAGGGAACTCTGAGTATCACTCATGTATTATAAGGGATAATGTACCCCCTACTGTAAATGATAAGGATATTAGCAGTCACTGAGGGGTTCTGTGCCCATATAAAGGCACAAGGCTGCAGGCTGAGTTATACAGGGAACTCTGAGTATCACTCATGTATTATAAGGGATAATGTACCCCCTACTGTAAATGATAAGGATATTAGCAGTCACTGAGGGGTTCTGTGCCCCCCATATAAAGGCACAAGGCTGCAGGCTGAGTTATACAGGGAACTCTGAGTATCACTCATGTATTATAAGGGATAATGTACCCCCTACTGTAAATGATAAGGATATTAGCAGTCACTGAGGGGTTCCGTGCCCATATAAAGGCACCAGCAAGGGGATACATTAATTTTCTGCCTTAACAGAAGGAGAGTGGAAGGCCAGATATTGTATCAGTATAAATGCAGCCCCCCCACTGTAATCATCGGGGAGGAGTAACTGCCTCCCTTTTGGCCCTAGGGAATCGGCCCTCCCCCCTGTAATATACAGTTACAATAGGACAGTAATAAAATATATTATGGTGCCTCTCGCTCTGCGCCGTGAATCTGATTCAGTAAATGATAGGTTCCCTCTGCCTAAATATGATTGACGGGCGCGTTTCCTCTCCGGCTCTGTTTATCTTCCCCATCACCTGGGAGGCTCATTCCCATTCATTTCGGTTCCCGCCGACACAGATTTAGCACATTTCATACACTACTCCACCCCCCCATTTGTTTTTATTTTTTTATTTTAGAACTATAATATCTTGTTTCCAGATTAATCCAGATGTGCCGCCCCCTGGGGCTCTGTCAAAGGGGATATTAAACCTCCGCGACCCCCCATACGGGTGCTCCTGGGAGTAAGCTTATTGGGTTAACTCGCTAACGCGCGTCTGCGTCTTTACCCCTGGCAGCCACGGGCTATAATAAGATATAGGCTCGTTATTTATTTATAAGTCCGTGTTCGTTTAGGGAACAGTAATTAGGAATGACACACACTCTTGTGCGACTCAAAGATACAAAACAAACCGAGGGGGGCTCGGCCTCATCACTTTGCGCTGGGGAGAGACTCACAAATGCATTTGTAGCGATGGGTTCCAAAAGGTTATGGTCGCTCTCCCTGCTCTAATTATCTGGGATAAGCCTTCCGAGCCAATGGGTTCAGCCGGCTTTACGTGGCCGGTCAGAAATCCTGTTGTGCGCTGATAAGGCCTAATAATGGGAGCTGGTGTCTGCAGGCTCATTCTCAATGGTAATTGGGTTAGATACGTCATAATAGCCTCCGGGAAGGGACTGGGGCTGTGGGATAGCAGGTATAGTAGGGAGAGATGGTGCCTATAGTAACAGTGGGGGGATAATAGCCTCTGGGAAGGGACTGGGGCTGTGGGATAGCAGGTATAGTAGGGAGAGATGGTGCCTATAGTAGCAGTGGGGGATAATAGCCTCTGGGAAGGGACTGGGGCTGTGGGATAGCAGGTATAGTAGGGAGAGATGGTGCCTATAGTAGCAGTGGGGGGGATAATATCCTCTGGGAAGGGACTGGGGCTGTGGGATAGCAGGTATAGTAGGGAGAGATGGTGCCTATAGTAGCAGTGGGGGGATAATAGCCTCTGGGAAGGGACTGGGGCTGTGGGATAGCAGGTATAGTAGGGAGGATGGTGCCTATAGTAGCAGTGGGGGATAATAGCCTCTGGGAAGGGACTGGGGCTGTGGGATAGCAGGTTATAGTAGGGAGAGATGGTGCCTATTAGTAGCAGTGGGGGGATAATAGCCTCCGGGAAGGGACTGGGGCTGTGGGATAGCAGGTTATAGTAGGGAGAGATGGTTGCCTATAGTAGCAGTGGGGGGATAATAGCCTCCGGGAAGGGACTGGGTGCTGGTGTGATAGCAGGTATAGTAGGGAGAGATGGTGCCTTATAGTAGCAGTGGGATAATAGCCTCTGGGAAGGGACTGGGGCTGTGGGATAGCAGGTATAGTAGGGAGAGATGGTGCCTATAGTAGCAGTGGGGGATAATAGCCTCTGGAAGGGACTGGGGCTGTGGGATAGCAGGTATAGTAGGGAGAGATGGTGCCTATAGTAGCAGTGGGGGATAATAGCCTCTGGGAAGGGACTGGGGCTGTGGGATAGCAGGTATAGTAGGGAGAGATGGTGCCTATAGTAGCAGGGGGATAATAGCCTCTGGGAAGGGACTGGGGCTGTGGGATAGCAGGTATAGTAGGGAGAGATGGTGCCTATAGTAGCAGTGGGGGATAATAGCCTCTGGGAAGGGACTGGGGCTGTGGGATAGCAGGTATAGTAGGGAGAGATGGTGCCTATAGTAGCAGTGGGGGGATAATAGCCTCTGCGGAAGGGACTGGGGCTGTGGGATAGCAGGTATAGTAGGGGAGAGATGGTGCCTATAGTAGCAGTGGGGGGATAATAGCCTTCTGGAAGGGACTGGGCTGTGGGATAGCAGGTATAGTAGGGAGAGATGGTGCCTATAGTAGCAGTGGGGGGATAATAGCCTCTGGGAAAGGGACTGGGGCTGTGGGATAGCAGGTATAGTAGGCGAGAGATGGTGCCTATAGTAGCAGTGGGGAGGGCAGATATATAGCCTCTGGGAGGGACTGGGGCTTGTGGGATAGCAGGTATAGTAGGGAGAGATGATGCCTATAGTAGCAGTGGGGGGATAGATAGCCTCTGGGAAGGGACTGGGGCTGTGGGTAGCAGGTATAGTAGGGAGAGATTGGATGCCTATAGTAGCAGTGGGGGGGATAATAGGCCTTCTGAGGAAGGGACTGGGGCTGTGGGGATAGCAGGGGTATAGTAGGGAGAGATGGTGCCAGTATAGTAGCAGATGGGGGGAAATAGCCTCTTGGGAAGGGCTGGGTGTGGTAGGCAGGTATAGTAGGGAGGAGTTGATGCCGTAGTAGTAGCAGTGGGGGATTAATAGCCTCTGGGAAGGGTGGGGCTAGATGGGAGTAGGCAAGGTATAGTAGGGAGAGGATTGGTGCCAGTATAGAGTAGCGGAGTGGGGGGAATAATAGCCTCTTGGAAGGGGGCTGGAGGGATAGCAGGTATAGTAGGGAGAGATGGTGCCTATAGTAGCAGTGGGGGATAATAGCCTCTGGGAAGGGACTGTGGCTGTGGGATAGCAGGTATAGTAGGGAGAGATGGTGCCTATAGTAGCAGTGGGATAATAGCCTCTGGGAAGGGACTGGGGCTGTGGGATAGCAGGTATAGTAGGGAGAGATGGTGCCTATAGTAGGCAGTGGGGGATAATAGCCTCTGGGAAGGGACTGGGGCTGTGGGATAGCAGGTTATAGTAGGGAGAGATGGTGCCTATAGTAGCAGTGGGGGGGATAATAGCCTCTGGGAAGGGACTGGGGCTGTGGGATAGCAGGTATAGTAGGGAGAGATGGTGCCTATAGTAGCAGTGGGGGGATAATAGCCTCTGGGAAGGGACTTGGGGCTGTGGATAGCAGGTTATAGTAGGGAGAGATGGTGCCTATTAGTAGCAGTGGGGGGATAATAGCCTCTGGGAAGGGACTGGGGCTGTGGGATAGCAAGGTATAGTAGGGAGAGATGGTGCCTATAGTAGCAGTGGGGGGATAATAGCCTCTGGGAAGGGACTGGGCTGTGGGATAGCAGGTATAGTAGGGAGAGATGGTGCCTATAGTAGCAGTGGGGATAATAGCCTCTGGGAAGGGACTGGGGCTGTGGGATAGCAGGTATAGTAGGGAGAGATGGTGCCTATAGTAGCAGTGGGGGGATAATAGCCTCTGGGAAGGGACTGGGGCTGTGGGATAGCAGGTATAGTAGGGAGAGATGGTGCCTATAGTAGCAGTGGGGGGATAATAGCCTCTGGGAAGGGACTGGGGCTGTGGCGATAGCAGCTATAGTAGGGAGAGATGGTGCCTATAGTAGCAAGTGGGGGGATAATAGCCTCTCGGGAGACTGCTTTACTGGGACAACTAGATGAGTACTGATATAGCAGACGGCGACAGTCTTTTAATGCGCGATTAGTTGATATGATCCAGTGTAAGGGAGAGAGAATCGTGCTACAATCATGAAGTAAGCACCAGCTAAGGTGAGTGGCAAATATACAATAAGCCCTCTCTGTCAGTAATACAGGGACTGGGCTCGTGGCGTCCGACATAATACGCTATGGTAGCAGTGCCTTAATTACGTAGAGGTGAGAGATGTGATCGCCTGAGGTAATATTAGGTTAGCCAGTAACTAAGCAGGATTGCATAATACAGTCTTCTGTGACAGGAACTGGTGGTCCTTGTGATACGAGCCCGTTGAATACAAGAGCGGGTATACCGTACGCGGGAATATGCTATGCAGGTGAAGCGGCTTATAGAGCTAGCCAAGTGGGAGGTCGTAGGATGACTCTGGGCAACCGAGGACTGGTGCGCACTGTGGTGATAATGTAGACAAAGGGCTGCCGGATTTATCATGGGTAGTGCGATGAACGTTATAAATTAGTAGAAGTGGTAGTGACGCACTGTTCGTAATGTCTTATATGTCAGCCGCTAATCACCGTGGCTGGGCAGGGAGATAATCGAGGCTACTTGCGTGGAAAGGTATTGGCACTGGGGCAATGTGCTGAATGAGGAAGCATTAGCAGCTGAATTTACGTATACTAGTGCGGTATCGAGACTGGGTGCAGAGCGACAGTCGGTTCCATCACGTAGACACTGGACCTCCTTTACCATCTCAGCCAGAAATGGCCATATTTTCAGTAGGTACGTAGCTAATATTACTAATACAATCTAGCAGTGAAGCATCTCGATGTAATTCTCCATTTAAGCGACGGTTCCTTCCCACAGGCTACCAGTTGTCTTGCTTCCAAGTGTCAAGCGAGGCGAATTGATTGGACTGATACTAAGCACTTTGTATCTGTATAACATCAAATTGTACAATTCTGTCTCCTCTCTTCCCTGTCCGGGTGAGGTCTATATAAATCTTCTCCGGGTCCCGCGTTGCCGAATGGGCATCAGCTTGGCCCTGGGATGAAAATGCGAAGCCATTTATGAGATATCAATTTGCAAACCTCTATGCGATCCGGCAGGCATGGGTAACCTCCACTTGATCTAACTCATTATTAGTGCTCCCTGACATTTGGATCTCCCAGAGTGCATAACTCATGTATACATGAGTTTGCGCATAGACTCATAAAAGAATAAAAATACCGTCTTGTATCTCTCTCTCCCTAGCTTTAGTTAGTTTGGTGGAGCTTTCTAGAAAGCGAAGTGCAGTATAACTAATAGTATCCTTTCCTAAATAAAATAACAATCACCCACAAAATAGAACTGGTAGATCAGTGACGCATATAAGTTTTAGAGCACACAACAGGAAAGCCCACCTCTCTTCAGGACCGAATCTTGAGACTGTTAGTCCTGATGTCACTTAGATACTCAGCTATTGGACTTAATCGACCTGAAATAAACTCGTATTGGTTTCATGGTGTAAAAGAGGTAGAAGTAAGGGTTTGAAAACCTTAGGGAAGCTATCAGGCCTTGGGTGGCCTGCTGACCATATAATCATACGTTACATCTTGACTCACATGAAAGTACTCACAGAAAACAAGTCTATTTATACGCAAAGCCTTTGGCTGTACAGTCACCTAAGTCAGGTCATGTGGCCGTTAGAACGCGACCTCGCGGATACTTACAGCACAACTAGTATGCGTATCTAGCATGTCATAGCTTTAATCATTAATAGAATGCTCTCTCCTCGAGTAAAGCAAGTGAGCCATGGACCATCTCGGCTAGCTTGGCAGCCCTTATAGAAGAATACGTGAGACATATATCGCTAAATTCTGTGCTAGAAGTATCACGAAAGCTTCTCATCTACAAGCCTCAAGATACTACTTGAGGCCTCGGTATCGGTTATTAAACTAGGGTCATATGTAACAGTTTATTGACCCTAAGTGTAGCTTAGGCCTTTTGTGTAGAATTACGATTAGGACGACACAACTTTTTGGCAATTTTACTTGGCAATTTAGGCGTTTAAGTACACTACACACTTAGGGGTTCCTGAGCTCTGATAATATCGTACAGGCATTGGCAACACTCCTGCAACGAAGTGGACATATCTGGAACCAAATACTTTTGGCAGCTCCTGTCGGTGTTTACGTTTTATAGATGCTGCAAATACTTGTAGTGTTTATTACCCTAACAGCAGTAAATATAGCCCGCTTGGCTGTCCTCTATGCCGTTTAGTAGTGTGGGAACAAATCGACTTGTGGCAACTTTGGCCTCTTAATTGGTGTTTTTAAGAACATAACATACGTAAGGGGAATTGACCCGCTAGTAACTCTCCATGGCACCAATCTATGTTACGTCATTACTCTGGATAAGCCCAACTCTAAGCAACATTTGTGTGCGTGTTTAGTTTTAAAAGATATGTTATATTATAAGTTTCAATTGACCCTTAAGAGCTTGGCCTTGTCTAACGATTAAACGCCTAGGGGAAACCAACTTTTGGCTAACTGCATTGGTGTATAAGGAACACTACAACATTAGGGTTCACTGACTCTAGGACAGATGTCCGGCATTTGGGCCCAGCTATTACATACTTAGGAAACAACTCTTAGCAACTTTTAGAGTGTGGTTAGTGTCTAAAGAAAGTTACTAGTTAAAAAGTATTATGTTAACTCCTCATATAATGGTAACATACTACCCTACGGAACTTGGACATTGGGTATCAAGACTATTATCCTCGGACACCCAGCTCCAGTAACCACTTTGGCGTGTTGGTTATTGAAAAGAAACAATCTGTAGTTAAAGAATTTCTAGGCATCCTGACAAGTTGGACACATTGGGTCAATAAAGAATGATCACTGGTGGGAAAAACCAACTCACCCAACTTGGTTGTTAGAAAGTGGAAAGACCATTTACCACATAAGGTGTCTACATGCCTTTGAAAGTAACCATTACCTATTGTGTTGTGAATACAGTATATAACTAGAATCACATACTCTGACGGGCAACTGTCTGGCTGGTTTCGGTATGACTAAGAAACAGATCTGGGAAAGAATTTCTCTCATCCTAGGACAGAATATACCACTACTGGGGCTTAGCAGATACACGTTTGAGACCCAACCGTCCCTACAATCCTGGTGTTGGTCTGATATATAGACATAACCAATATACCAGGTCTGATCACTGATCCTCTTGATGGACCGTTGTCCATTAGGTGTGCAAAGAGAGTAGTATTGGACAGTACCTTCATGAGCAAACTTGCGGTGTTGATGTATGTGCATAAGAACAGACTCATGAAAGAGGTTATCGCTGATCTTCCTTAGGAGAGTTTCATCATGGTAGTATTTACTTCAATGAGTCGAGGGTCATAGAAAACCCACGCGCTCCACAAGTTTCTGTTGATGTGAAAGACATACACATAAGGTCTACTGACCCTAGGAAACTGTGACATTATGTGCACTGACAGAGTAACATATGCGGAAACCAATGCCTAGAGCTAAGCTTGGGCGGTCCTGGTTGATGAAAGACGCTGATCATCGACAAAGATCTTGGAAGAGTTTCTGATCCTAGGAAGTTAACACTGGGGTTAATTACACGTTGGAACCAACTCTACAACCTGGTGTTGGTGTGAAAGCATCTATAGAACATGAAGGGTTACTTTTACTGGACCCTAAGGAACTTGAATTAGTTGGTAAAGATATTCTATGATTGAGAAACAGCTCTACGGCTAATCTGGGGCGCGATCGAGTTGGATATAGGAAGCAAGATTCTTGGTAAGAGTTACGTGTTAACCCTAAGTAATGATTGACATTGGAGCTCAATTTACATATTGGAAAGCCCAACTCTATCCGCGTACGGGTGACATTGTGTTTGTCAAGGACATAAACATAAGGCGGTCTTACCTAAACCCTAGTAATCATTGTACATTAGTGTACTAAGATATACTTGGTAACCAGCTCTTCGTAGACGAACTGAGGTTGGATGAAAGAAGATCCTGTAGAGTTATTTTTAACCCTAGGCAGTTGACATTGGAGTAAATTACATGTTGGAACCAACTCGACAACTTGACATGGGAGTGAAGGACAGACTGTTAAATACACAAGAAGAAAACGGTGTTTGGATCGGAACTGTAATTATGCAGGTTGGCTTCGCTCAATGGATCGATATATTAGAAGCCTCTCGTGTCATTTGCCGATAGAATCTCTGTACAGATTTTGATTTTTAATAAAAACAAAAAAAAAACATCGAAATGAAAAAGGAGAGGCACTCAGAGTACCATCGCCGAGGCCATATAGAATAGCAGGCGGAGTTTTTTTGCTTTGCTCCTGAACAAAAGTCTAGCGACAAAGAACCTATTCTAGAAGCCTAAAATGACTTCGCTCTGGTGATACGGTTGTGTTGATGGGACTTTGTGATTTCGATGTGACAGTTCACCAGTAATTCCTTCCATGCCAGCCTTTCTGCCTTGGAGTTGGGTGTGTTCTTCCGATGATCGGAGCGGGCAGTATAAAGTTTGCATCACATAATAAATAGGATCTCACTTGATTACCGTGACAACTGGAGCTTACTCTAGCATGCCACATGAGGTGGCGGAATGTATTTAATCAAAATCACCGGAACATTTTTCTGTGACTATAGACAATGGAGTGAAACCACGCGTTGGCCTGATTTGAAAATTCTAGTGTTGTTGTAGTATTGTTATATTTCCCATAAGTCATGCAGTTGGTTGAATCCTTAGTAACAGACCGGGTATTACTATGTGACCATTGTTAAATCATAGCCTGGGAGCTAAATTCTTGCAGTGCACAAATCGACCCTATTTCAGTCTCTGCATGTCCTACATGGAAACTGTCTCAGCTTGCAAGAGCATCAGCAATGGTACATAATTATAGCCCCCAGTCTATCGCAAGCTGACCTCGTGATACTAGCCTGCCTATTATGAGTGCGGTAAACCACTTGTCCTTACTGTGGAATATACATACACATAGCGAGCCGTATATATAGCGCAGGACGTCACGTCTGTATCTACGGACAACTGTGCTATCAATCGTTCTACACTGGATCATTCTGCTTAATATTCTTGTGCTCTGGGCGTCGCACTTCGGGAGTATATCATCTGACCGATATGTCGAGCATTAATCACGATACAATCCCCCTGCGGGTTGGAGGAAAGCGAAACTAGTAAAGCCAAGATGCCATTATTGCTCTGTGTTAGTTAGAAGGATACCAATGAAGGACTCCGTACATCCTCACTCTGCGGTAAATAATTACCCTTAACACGCTTGGAAGTCGGGAGAACCTTACCACAGTGATGGCCACAATGAGGAACGACTCTTTGTATTGAGACGTATATCCCCAACATTCGTTCGTCCACATCTTCTAACTTTACCGACTATCCCATTTTCCCGACCTATGTTAGTCGCTACCGAGTCGTTGGGACTGACAGTGAACTACTGGACTCAGATTTCATATAATCGACTACAATTCTCGATTAGATACTTCGCTTGCAATTCATATAAGTGGTCTGGAAGGTTAAGTTATTCTAGGCTGCTCGCCCAGTTAACAAATGATCGCAGACAGCATACAATGGTGCTATGGTGGAACTAGTCTCAGCTCCAATGTATGATGCAGATTGTTGTTTGTATAGTAGTAGTGTTACGGGGGGTCGTCGTGCGATATGCACCTATCAGATGAACGAAGTCAACCCACCAGGAAAATTCCGACGTCAGAAGCAATCATATCAGTGCACTAGGGCTTCCAGCTTTGAGCCTTCTTATTTCAGTACATCAATAGAAATGCATTTTGCCAATTAAACATGCTTTATCACTGGCATATTGGAGTAGAAGCCTTAGTGTCAAGACAGGAACCACAATGCCCACGACGAGTACGAGAGATCTACATCCAGCTCTCTTGATGGAACTTGACGACCTACCAGATTGGACCTAGGCGTCCATATCAGCTTCCTTTTGAGCTGTGATCTAATTAGAGGACCATATGTGTCCTCACGGTCAGTCTCTTGATCAAAGGTGGATAAAAGCCTCGCAGGAGGACTACTCCTTTAAGGACATAGTAGCCGTGACATACATCTATTTGAGGTGGCCCTCAGCAGAGACACATCCATAAGGACAGGTCCATCAAGCTGAGTTTGACGTGGCGGTACCTTAGTGCAGAGGACCATCCAAGACAACTTTCGGGTCCTCCTATTACAGCTTCGTTTGAGTGGGTATCCATAACAGCGCTAGGACCCACTTGCCGAAGGGAACACCAGTCCCATCCAGCTCTATCGTTGAGTTGGAATATCGCTCCTAGCAGAGCAGACCGATTCAAGAGCAGACCTGTCCTCCCATTCATGTTCTCCTCTCTTGAGTAGACCTAGACAGTGAGCGACCCATCCAAGGAGCATGATACTCCATCAGCTGCTTCTTGGGAGTGCGCCGCTAGCAGAGGTACCCATTCCTATAGAACAGGTTCCCCATTCAGCTCTTATTGAGTGGTCTAGCAGATGGACATCATTTCCAAGACAGAAGTCCATCAGCTCTTTGATGGCCTAGCAAGAGGCCCACTCCAAGGACAGGTCCCCATCAGCTCTATAGTCAGTTTCCTTATAGCCACTTATGCAGCGAGTGAGTACCCATCTCTCAATCGACAGATAGCGTGCTCTGATAACACATCTCCGACACAGCCATCACAGCTCTTGAGCTTCTAGGCATGCTCCTGTCTAAGAGCACCGGAGTATAGGGATCCAATCCAAAGAAAGATGCCTTCCACTGGATGCAATTCGAGCTCCTGATTAGATATAATCAGAAACAATTTTGGCAGGGGTGAGAACGCACTCTAGCCTGCACTGATTAAGAACCAGCCAAGTCTCTTTCGAGTTCAAGGCTAAGAGGTCCTTATGTTACCTCTGCTGTGATAGGAAGCAATCTCAAGGTTGTCGTATTGGTTTTCAAATCAGGCTGCGTTAAATGCTGTTAAGACCATGAGACACTGGGGTCCTAGACCTTCTCTGATTCGCACACTGCGCCAATAACCACCTGGCAGCAAAAATCACTCTGGTGTGGACCTCTCGTAGGCTAGGATCTCAACTTAATTCTTCGCCAACAGCTATGCGGAAGAAAGAACACACCAAATAACGCTTTGTCTACGCGAGTTCAGTCCACGAATGAATAGTGCTAAGGTATACAACTCATAACGCAACGGCTGTAATTAAATTGTCGGATCAGAGCGTCGAATGTTTATTGCAGCACAATTGTCACTGGGTCGAGTGGCCGAGCCACACATTATTCACACTACAAGCTGGTATTGTCGCTAGCATTTTGGAGCTTAAGTCGAAGGTCGAGATTGAGAGCTAGTTACACTCCGTAATTGATAACAGTAGCTCTCCGATAGTACTACGCTGTGATTATATGGCAACCAAGAGCTGAGCCATATCTATACCTGATCATAATAATTAATTTAATCACATCTACTGTGATTTAATTCATTGCACCTGTATCTGCGGTCCATATACCCACCCTCTCGCTCAAATTTTCTCTAATCATACTTACCACACTGATACTCAACACATTTATCATATGGCATTTCTATTTGAACGGATCTTGACGATCAGAACGAAGGCAGTGTTTATACAAATTGAACAAGTGAATGTTCGCAGATGAAAGGATGATTGGTTCTTTCCTGTTAAATTTGGTAAATCTCTATTACAGCTTATAAGTTCCTCACTAAAAATCAACTAATAAATAAACAGTATGAAAATAAATCGCTGCCCTTAACGGCTATAGTTCTGCCCGTCAAATGTAAGGGGTAGAACTCTATTATTGCGTTGAGTGGAAAATCATACTTACAAGAGATACTCTGTTCCATTATTATTAATCCAGAGATGAAACAATGGAAATCTATTTAACCATGCGTAAACTTTAAACCCAATTACGGCCTGTTCTTGTCCAATCAAATAAAGGAGCGGAAAGTAATTATATCATTTGACGTATGGTGGATCAAGTACAACTGGTACTGTATATTATTACAGAGACAAAGGGAATTAATCATCATCATTAAACCATGAAATAAATCCAATAGGGGTCTGTCCTCACTGCCCCAGATAAGGCCGTCGATTCTATCAATCTATAATTTAGTGGATCAGTAATGAGACGGTACAGGTACCTGTTTATCATTAATTTACAGAGAAAGGGAATCATCTTAACTATTAAAATAACCCAATTAGGGCATTATGTTTCTGACCACCCGACATAACGGCCGTAATGATTAGATAATACGATCTTGGTATCCAAGTATCAGGTACTGGTTTCTATAATATTACAGACGAAAAGGGGAATCATATTAAACCTATCTGAATAAATAATTAAAGCGCCTCAGTCAGGATGCTTGATTCTGAACCCACAATTAAGGGGAATTATATCTTAGTTGGGATCAAGTACAGGTACTGTTTTATTATTACAGAGAAAAGGGAATCATTTAACCATTAAATAAACCCAATAGGGCTGTTCTGCCCCAATAAGGGGTAATTATATCTTAGTTGGGATCAAGTACAGGTACTGTTTTATTATTACAGAGAAAAGGGAATCATTTAACCATTAAATAAACCCAATAGGGCTGTTCTGCCCCCAATAAGGGGTAATTATATCTTAGTTGGGATCAAGTACAGGTACTGTTTTATTATTACAGAGAAAAATCTAAATTATTTGATTAAATGGAGTCTATGGGAGACGGGCTTTCTGGATAACGGGTTTCCGGATAAGGGATCCCATACCTGTACCATTAAAATATTGACCATGTAAAGCTGTAGGGAATTCTTTGGCATTACTGCTGCGGCCAAATTACCCCAAACCACGTATTGTGCTACCTGTCTTAAAGGTGATGGAATCCCAAAAATAAAACTGTGGCTACTAAACGAAAACGCCGTTCTTATCGACTTCCCAATGTACATTCATGAAAAAATGTCGACGGTTTTAAAGATAGATGGAAATGTCTTTGCTACTGAAAGCAGCGTCTGTTCAGCCATTTCTGTTCTATTGCTTGATACAATGTAGCAGCAAAGTGAGTTACGTCATAATTGGCAGGTCAGCTGACTTCTGTATGAAAAGCAGGAAGAGAATAGATATTACTGTTGTATATATACAGATAATGACAAAACCGTTGCAAATCCGTAATGAATGTCTATGGGAGAGTTGTTCAGAATTCCGTATTCTTTCAGTAGATGCTGTTTTTGTTTTGGGTTTACTTCCCCTTTAAGTATCCCGTGCCGCATTGAAGAGAACGTAACAAGGAAGGCAAAGTTCTCAGTTTTATGTTTTCCTTTCCTCGAAACGTCCCAATCCGGACATAAAAATGTGCTGATTCGCAGGAAGCCGCGCTCTCCGCGCTGCGGCGGGGCCGACGGTTTATCCGGATCGGAGCTGTTTTCTCGTTACAGAAGATACCCCCCCACGTTATAACAACCTCATTGAGATTCCGGGGGGTCGGACTCTGATCCGGATATTCCCCGCGGCCCAGATTTATTAATGCGGAACAGTTCCGCCGCCTGTATCTGCTTTACTGCACCTGTTTTATTTCTGGGATCTTCCATTTTTATCTTCTTCTTTGTGAGTCCGGAATCCCCAAAGGCCCTTCTGTTCGTCGCTCCTGATTCCCAGCAACGGGGCCATTTGCGGAAAATCTTGTATATTAGGAAAACCGCCCGAGCCCCTTATTCTTGTATTTTACTGATGTAAATACCGATCCCCCCAAAGCGCCTTATGGAGCTTCTGCGCCGTATGGGGAATCCTCTATTGGGGAGTTGTATCAGGAGTCAGAACCAGCAGTGCAGGGAAGGGAAAGGGACAGGCACAGTGACAGTTACACATAACTATAAACCCAGTGAGAATGAGGAATGAATGGGTATTGGGGAGTTGTATCAGGAGTCAGAACCAGCAGTGCAGGGAAGGGAAAGGGACAGACACAGTGACAGTTACACATAACTATAAACCCAGTGAGAATGAGGGATGAATGGATATTGGGGAGTTGTATCAGGAGTCAGAACCAGCAGTGCAGGGAAGGGAAAGGGACAGACACAGTGACAGTTACACATAACTATAAACCCAGTGAGAATGAGGGATGAATGGATATTGGGGAGTTGTATCAGGAGTCAGAACCAGCAGTGCAGGGAAGGGAAAGGGACAGACACAGTGACAGTTACACATAACTAATAAACCCAGTGAGAATGAGGGATGAATGGATATTGGGGAGTTGTATCAGGAGTCAGAACCAGCAGTGCAGGGAAGGGAAAGGGACAGACACAGTGACAGTTACACATAACTATAACCCAGTGCGAATGAGGAATGAATGGATATTGGGGAGTTCGTATCAGGAGTCAGAACCAGCAGTGCAGGGAAGGGAAAGGGACAGACACAGTGACAGTTACACATAACTATAAACCCAGTGCGAATGAGGAATGAATGGATATTGGGGAGTCGTATCAGGAGTCAGAACCAGCAGTGCAGGGAAGGGAAAGGGACAGACACAGTGACAGTTACACATAACTATAAACCCAGTGAGAATGAGGGATGAATGGATATTGGGGAGTTGTATCAGGAGTCAGAACCAGCAGTGCAGGGAAGGGAAAGGGACAGACACAGTGACAGTTACACATAACTATAAACCCAGTGAGAATGAGGGATGAATGGATATTGGGGAGTTGTATCAGGAGTCAGAACCAGCAGTGCAGGGAAGGGAAAGGGACAGACACAGTGACAGTTACACATAACTATAAACCCAGTGAGAATGAGGAATGAATGGATATTGGGGAGTTGTATCAGGAGTCAGAACCAGCAGTGCAGGGAAGGGAAAGGGACAGACACAGTGACAGTTACACATAACTATAAACCCAGTGAGAATGGGGAATGAATGGGTATTGGGGAGTTGTATCAGGAGTCAGAACCAGCAGTGCAGGGAAGGGAAAGGGACAGACACAGTGACAGTTACACATAACTATAAACCCAGTGAGAATGAGGGATGAATGGATATTGGGGAGTTGTATCAGGAGTCAGAACCAGCAGTGCAGGGAAGGGAAAGGGACAGACACAGTGACAGTTACACATAACTATAAACCCAGTGAGAATGGGGAATGAATGGGTATTGGGGAGTTGTATCAGGAGTCAGAACCAGCAGTGCAGGGAAGGGAAAGGGACAGACACAGTGACAGTTACACATAACTATAAACCCAGTGAGAATGGGGAATGAATGGATATTGGGGAGTTGTATCAGGAGTCAGAACCAGCAGTGCAGGGAAGGGAAAGGGACAGACACAGTGACAGTTACACATAACTATAAACCCAGTGAGAATGAGGAATGAATGGATATTGGGGAGTTGGTTACAATATTTTCTTTCCTAAGGTAAAATGTATGCCTTATTAAAGGGGAACTCTGACTTCCAAACCATAAAACATAATTTCAAGCAGCTTTGCAATATACATAAGTTAAACAATATGAAGCATTTTCATTATTTTGAATGTAATAATCTGGTTTGGAACAGTTCCCTAAGCCCCGCCCCCTGTTCACCTGCTGATCTGACTACTTTTCAGCCTTCCTCCTCCCAATCCCACAATCCCCTGCTGCACACGTGATGTCAATAAGGAAAGGAACATCCCAGTGCAATGCATTGTGGGTTATGTAGTTCCTGCAGGCTGTCTGTAAGCTGTGGAGAAGTTGTTACAATCTGTAACATCGGTGTTTCAGTCCCTCCTCCCCTGCCAGGATTTCAAATGATGCAGAAAGAGAAGAACCGTTTTGCAGCTGGATTTCAGCATATAAACATGGGATTTATTCCTAGTTAATGAAGGAACAGATTGCAGGGATAGGGATATTAGGGGTCCCGGCCCCAGGACCCCCAGCATTACCACAGCAGCGCCCCCTATGGGTAGAAGGATCTCGCTCCAACGTTCGGCGCAGAGCGGCAGCAGAAGTTTGGATTTTGGGTCGGGCCTATTATTTGAAGAACAGATGGAATAAATATTGTTTATCATGTCGCACGTTCCAGCGCTTTTCAGCACCAGCGTTCCGTTACGGATTTATGGGCAGCGGAAATGGTCCGAAATGGGTTTCAGCTGTCGCCCTTCTCCGCCAGAGACAGATGGCGGCTCCTGCACGAACAGCGCCGCGGGCAGGGAAACTGCAGTTTGTGGCTTTATGAGGGATTACGTTTACTTTGTGTTTTACTCCGCGCCTGTTCCTTTAATCCCCGCCGAACATCCCTAATGGGGAACATGTCCGCTCTGCGCGGGGTGTAAGTTGGCGGCATATAGCGAACGCAGGGGGCCCGGTCCCTTCCTAATGTGGCCCCCACCCCCTGATATAGAGCCAAACAGAACTGCTGGTTCTGACTCCTGATACAACTCCCCAATATCCATTCATTCCTCATTCTCACTGGGTTTATAGTTATGTGTAACTGTCACTGTGTCTGTCCCTTTCCCTTCCCTGCACTGCTGGTTCTGACTCCTGATACAACTCCCCAATATCCATTCATCCCTCATTCTCACTGGGTTTATAGTTATGTGTAACTGTCACTGTGTCTGTCCCTTTCCCTTCCCTGCACTGCTGGTTCTGACTCCTGATACAACTCCCCAATATCCATTCATTCCTCATTCTCACTGGGTTTATAGTTATGTGTAACTGTCACTGTGTCTGTCCCTTTCCCTTCCCTGCACTGCTGGTTCTGACTCCTGATACAACTCCCCAATACCCATTCATTCCTCATTCTCACTGGGTTTATAGTTATGTGTAACTGTCACTGTGTCTGTCCCTTTCCCTTCCCTGCACTGCTGGTTCTGACTCCTGATACAACTCCCCAATATCCATTCATTCCTCATTCTCACTGGGTTTATAGTTATGTGTAACTGTCACTGTGTCTGTCCCTTTCCCTTCCCTGCACTGCTGGTTCTGACTCCTGATACAACTCCCCAATATCCATTCATTCCTCATTCTCACTGGGTTTATAGTTATGTGTAACTGTCACTGTGTCTGTCCCTTTCCCTTCCCTGCACTGCTGGTTCTGACTCCTGATACAACTCCCCAATATCCATTCATTCCTCATTCTCACTGGGTTTATAGTTATGTGTAACTGTCACTGTGTCTGTCCCTTTCCCTTCCCTGCACTGCTGGTTCTGACTCCTGATACAACTCCCCAATATCCATTCATTCCTCATTCTCACTGTGTTTATAGTTATGTGTAACTGTCACTGTGTCTGTCCCTTTCCCTTCCCTGCACTGCTGGTTCTGACTCCTGATACAACTCCCCAATATCCATTTATTCCTCATTCTCACTGGGTTTATAGTTATGTGTAACTGTCACTGTGTCTGTCCCTTTCCCTTCTCTGCACTGCTGGTTCTGACTCCTGATACAACTCCCCAATATACTTTCATCCCTCATTCTCACTGGGTTTATAGTTATGTGTAACTGTCACTGTGTCTGTCCCTTTCCCTTCCCTGCACTGCTGGTTCTGACTCCTGATACAACTCCCCAATATCCATTCATTCCTCATTCTCACTGTGTTTATAGTTATGTGTAACTGTCACTGTGTCTGTCCCTTTCCCTTCCCTGCACTGCTGGTTCTGACTCCTGATACAACTCCCCAATATCCATTTATTCCTCATTCTCACTGGGTTTATAGTTATGTGTAACTGTCACTGTGTCTGTCCCTTTCCCTTCTCTGCACTGCTGGTTCTGACTCCTGATACAACTCCCCAATATCCATTCATCCCTCATTCTCACTGGGTTTATAGTTATGTGTAACTGTCACTGTGTCTGTCCCTTTCCCTTCCCTGCACTGCTGGTTCTGACTCCTGATACAACTCCCCAATATACTTTCATTCCTCATTCTCACTGGGTTTATAGTTATGTGTAACTGTCACTGTGTCTGTCCCTTTCCCTTCCCTGCACTGCTGGTTCTGACTCCTGATACAACTCCCCAATATCCATTCATCCCTCATTCTCACTGGGTTTATCGTTATGTGTAACTGTCACTGTGTCTGTCCCTTTCCCTTCTCTGCACTGCTGGTTCTGACTCCTGATACAACTCCCCAATATCCATTCATTCCTCATTCTCACTGGGTTTATAGTTATGTGTAACTGTCACTGTGTCTGTCCCTTTCCCTTCCCTGCACTGCTGGTTCTGACTCCTGATACAACTCCCCAATATCCATTCATCCCTCATTCTCACTGGGTTTATCGTTATGTGTAACTGTCACTGTGTCTGTCCCTTTCCCTTCTCTGCACTGCTGGTTCTGACTCCTGATACAACTCCCCAATATCCATTCATTCCTCATTCTCACTGGGTTTATAGTTATGTGTAACTGTCACTGTGTCTGTCCCTTTCCCTTCCCTGCACTGCTGGTTCTGACTCCTGATACAACTCCCCAATACCCATTCATTCCTCATTCTCACTGGGTTTATAGTTATGTGTAACTGTCACTGTGTCTGTCCCTTTCCCTTCCCTGCACTGCTGGTTCTGACTCCTGATACAACTCCCCAATATCCATTCATTCCTCATTCTCACTGGGTTTATAGTTATGTGTAACTGTCACTGTGTCTGTCCCTTTCCCTTCCCTGCACTGCTGGTTCTGACTCCTGATACAACTCCCCAATACCCATTCATTCCTCATTCTCACTGGGTTTATCGTTATGTGTAACTGTCACTGTGCCACTGGGGAGGGCACTATAGCCGCTGTCAGTTTCTGGGCATATGAGATGCAGCATAAGGAATAACACACAGAAGGTGCCGTGCAGAGTGGGGAATCATTATCGGGGGTTTATAGGGATCAGGGTAATTGCTGACGCTCAGGGACATTTCTACCTCCATTTACAGCCGTATTGGAGCTCATCTATCAGCCGCGCTGTATTGCATTCTGCGTGTCACACACACTGCGCCGTAATCCACTTTTCCAGTCTAACGTGCGGATTGATGAGCTGTTGCGACGGCATTAGGAGCCCCTCTGTGGGCCTGTCAGACTGTTTGTACAGCGGAAAACTGATTTCATTGGCTAAATGAACAGCGACAGAGAGGCAAAGCGTAGAAGCCCCTTCCCCCCCCCCCCCGTGCCTATAACCAGTACAGGTATCGGACCCCTTATCCGGAAACCCATTATCCGGAAACCCATTATCCAGAAGGTTCCCAATTACGGAAGGGTAATCTCCCATAGACTCCATTGTAATCAAATAATTCACATTTTTAAAAATGATTCCCTTTTTCTCTGTAATAATAAAACAGTACCTGTACTTGATCCCAACTAAGATATAATGACCCCTTATTGGGGCAGAACAGCCCTATTGGGTTTATTTAATGGTTAAATGATTCCCTTTTCTCTGTAATAATAAAACAGTACCTGTACTTGATCCCAACTAAGATATAATTACCCCTTATTGGGGGCAGAACAGCCCTATTGGGTTTATTTAATGGTTAAATGATTCCCTTTTCTCTGTAATAATAAAACAGTACCTGTACTTGATCCCAACTAAGATATAATTACCCCTTTTTGGGGCAGAACAGCCCTATTGGGTTTATTTAATGGTTAAATGATTCCCTTTTCTCTGTAATAATAAAACAGTACCTGTACTTGATCCCAACTAAGATATAATTACCCCTTATTGGGGGCAGAACAGCCCTATTGGGTTTATTTAATGGTTAAATGATTCCCTTTTCTCTGTAATAATAAAACAGTACCTGTACTTGATCCCAACTAAGATATAATTACCCCTTATTGGGGCAGAACAGCCCTAGTGGGTTTATTTAATGGTTAAATGATTCCCTTTTCTCTGTAATAATAAAACAGTACCTGTACTTGATCCCAACTAAGATATAATTACCCCTTATTGGGGGCAGAACAGCCCTATTGGGTTTATTTAATGGTTAAATGATTCCCTTTTCTCTGTAATAATAAAACAGTACCTGTACTTGATCCCAACTAAGATATAATTACCCCTTATTGGGGGCAAAAATCTAGCCTTTTTGCATTGGGTCCATATCAGGGTGTTCCAGAGGGTCTCAGTATGTGTTAGTCGCCCATCTGGCAGTGAAGGGGTTATTTACTGATCTGTATCCCCCCCACCCTACTCTGCCCTGGGGGTCTCTGCACTCGTACATGCCCTATAAGCTGTGAGGGTCTCTGTGTGTCCGGGCCCCTCAGGGTCGGGGATGTGTAACAGTGCCCCCATTGATTGTGCCAGTGCGGCACGCATTCCAAATGCCAGCTCCTCCTCGGTGTGGCCTCTCCTAACAGAGTCCTTTGTCACGAGCGCTGCTATTAACACCCCCCCCCCCCCAGTAGCCCCGGGGCCCTGCTGCCCCCCTTGTCTTCGCTCTGTACCAGTGCCCTTTCCGAGACCCCCCAAAACAGCTGTGTCTCCAGGGAAACAAGTCTAGGTGGCATTTAGGCTTAAAAGTGCAATTGGCGGATCAAGCTGTCGTCTCCCTGCTCCGGGGGTGCCGGTGTTATAGGGCAATGGTGCAGAAACACAAGTGTTCCTTGCTTTATGGCTTCCCCTATAGCCCCCCCATCACTCCCCTAGAGTGGGGAAAAAGGGAATCATTTAACCAGTAAATAAACCCAATAGGGCTGTTCTGCCCCAATAAGGGGTAATTATATCTTAGTTGGGATCAAGTACAGGTACTGTTTTATTATTACAGAGAAAAGGGAATCATTTAACCATTAAATAAACCCAATAGGGCTGTTCTGCCCCAATAAGGGGTAATTATATCTTAGTTGGGATCAAGTACAGGTACTGTTTATTATTTACAGAGAAAAGGGAATCATTTAACCATTAAATAAACCCAATAGGGCTGTTCTGCCCCAATAAGGGTAATTATATCTTAGTTGGGATCAAGTACAGGTTACTGTTTTATTATTACAGAGAAAAGGGAATCATTAACCATTAAATAAACCCAATAGGGCTGTTCTGCCCCAATAAGGGGTAATTATATCTTAGTTGGGATCAAGTACAGGTACTGTTTTATTATTACAGAGAAAAGGGAATCATTTAACCATTAAATAAACCCAATAGGGCTGTTCTGCCCCAATAAGGGGTAATTATATCTTAGTTGGGATCAAGTACAGGTACTGTTTTATTATTACAGAGAAAAGGGAATCATTTAACCATTAAATAAACCCAATAGGGCTGTTCTGCCCCCAATAAGGGGTAATTATATTTATACTGCAATATTGTGGCACAGAATCATCCCCCTCGTCATAGAAGCATTCTGGGTATTTCAGCTGTCTTTCCAGCCAGCAGGGATAGGGTTAATAACACCCTGCCTCTATAGCTGACTGACAAGGTGTTAATAACCCCACATGATGCAGGATATGGAGGTGCTGACCTGGGAGGGGTATATAAATGAAGGGTAATCATAATATTCAAGAGCAAGCATTTACTCTCCATTCGCCTTTGTTTAAATACCCCCCCTGCCCTGATAGAGTTGGCGAGCCCCTCCCTGCCCCAGTGGTATGGCCCTTGTTAGCGTATGGGTAGAACCTGTGCCCATCCTATCAACTGTAACACATTATCCCCCCCCCATAAAATCCTTCTCGAAGTCGCCTTGTTCGAGTCAGCCATGACTAATGCATTGGGGGGGGGGACTGCCTCCCCCCCAGGGCTTGGGTCGACCCACCATGGCAGCCTGAGGGGTGTCGACCTTGTTACAGGGTTCCTTTAGGGTCGAGGAGGCTGCTCTACAGTAATACAAACAGACAGATGTTCCCATGGATTGTGTCACGGAGCGGACCCTCGATGTCCGTATTTCCCCCCCCCCCCCCCGGGGCTGCACCAGTTTTATGAAGATGACATTGGAGGGAACCCTGTAGGACTGAGGGGAGGTCAGGACATTTGCTGCCTGTGAGGGAAACTGCAAAGTAGGGGTTAATCCTATTCTTGCTTGCATTAAAGGGGAACTAAAGCTTAAAGGGGGCCTTAAGAAATAATTCCAGATCCTTCTATATCATGTTAGTTCAATAAAATCGACTTTATTTATACTAAATTAATGATATAAATCGTGTCTCCCTCAGTCTTACAAGTGCACAATCGCTGCAAGCAGGCAGCTGCCATTTTGAAATTAAAACAAACTTCATCCCAAAATCTTGTTTATGCTCCACATTTTTGAACCTGATACCTGAGCCCATGCGCAGGTTAAATATACGCAATTGTATCTGTGACGTGCTGAATGGAAAGTGAAAGTCATTTCCGGCCCCGCCTCTATGCATGGGTTTCCATCAGTTTTTATTAGTCCCACCCACTGCTTGAGATAAAGACTTCAGTCCCCTTAACCTATGAGCTTCCATCAGAGTTTTATTAGTCCCGCCCACTGTTTGAGTTAAAGACTTAAACACTCTGATGGCAGCTCATAGGGTGAGGGGAAGTAAGTCCCGCCCACTGCTTGAATTACAGACTCCATTCCCCTCAACCTATGAGCTTCCATCAGAGTTTTATTAGTCCCACCCACTGCTTGAGTAAAAGACTTTATTCCCCTCACCCTATGAGCTTCCATCAGAGCGTTTTAGTCCTGCCCACTGCTTGAGTTAAAGACTTCAGTCCCCTTAACCTATGAGCTTCCATCAGAGTTTTATTAGTCCCACCCACTGCTTGAGTTAAAGACTTCGTTCCCCTCACCCTATGAGCTTCCATCAGAGTGTTTTAGTCCCACCCACTGCTTGAGTTACAGACTCCATTCCCCTCAACCTATGAGCTTCCATCAGAGCGTTTTAGTCCCGCCCACTGCTTGAGTTAAAGACTTCAGTCCCCTTAACCTATGAGCTTCCATCAGAGTTTTATTAGTCCCACCCACTGTTTGAGTTAAAGACTTCGTTCCCCTCACCCTATGAGCTGCCATCAGAGTTTTATTAGTCCCGCCCACTGCTTGAGTTACAGACTTCCTTTTAGGCAAACTTAAAGGGGTAGTTCAGTACTTTTCCACATATAGTAAAACAATTATGTTATCGGGTTAAGTTGCCCTTTCCAGAGCAGTGTTTGTAAGGATTGGGCTCTGATATAAATGGGGGGGCTACCGGGATGAAAGCCAGTGCGGGGGGGCGTCTGGTTATAATTATAAGCTCTTTGTGCCGTTTGGCCCCCAGACTCCGGCGTCTGTGTTTGCAAATAGAGTCGGACTAGACCCAGCGGGGGGGCGTCCGTGTCTGGGGAGGGGCCCTGTGATTTAGGGACTGGAGGAGTCGGGCCCTTTTGTCTGCCGCTAAAGGGAACACAGGAGCCACAAATGAGCGGCTATTCCCCCGACACTCGGAGTCACTTAATGTATCATTGTTCCGCCACAAAGCGAGAGGGAGGGCTCAGCTGGGCGGGGGGTACGGCCGCCACTTGGCACAATAGTCCTGCATGAATTATTAGATTAACTGCCATTAAAATGATAAGGTGGGGGGGTAGGCTTTCCTACAGGGTCCCCCCGGGAGTCCGCTCTCATAGGCTCCCGTAATGGTCACTGCGCTCTGATGGCTGCGCTGCCTGCGAACATATGTCCCGGGCCTGCCCAGCTGTTTGGGGGTGAGGAGCCGGGGTCTGTGTTTGTTTTATGGAGGCATTAACCTACTGCCGGCGTGTCGCTCTGATGGGCAAGTGTCTGAGTGTGTGGCTTATTGTGTGCCCAGAGCATTCCTTCTCTGTATATTTGTATTTATACATATGGGTAGGAGGTGCCATAGTGTTTCCCTTAGACAGTACAGTATGGGGGTACAGCTTATTGTGTGCCCAGAACATTCCCTCTCTGTATATTTGTATTTATACATATGGGTAGGGGGTGCCATAGTGTTTCCCTTAGACAGTACAGTATGGGGGTACAGCTTATTGTGTGCCCAGAACATTCCTTCTCTGTATATTTTTATATAGCAAGATGGGTTATCTGAGCTATTACTGAAAAAATCCTGGTTGTGTTGAGTTTTAATTGAAGGAGGGGGAGATATTACTGGGGCTAATGATAAGGAGCCAATACAGGGAGGACCCCGACTGTGAGTCGACACTTAGTGCAGCCGGCTGATTGGGAAATGTTGGCGCATACAAATGTGTTGATAAAATTAAGAAGGAAAGTGCAGGGGGAGGGGGTCAGGCCTAAAGCAAATTGGATGAGATGGGGGGGGCCTCCGGTTCTTGTTAATTGGGAGGATTCACACTGTCTGTTTGCAGTTTGTGTGACCTTTAGTGGCCTGGGATCTCCCTGTCATGTGGCGGATGATGATAGATGTGTTGATTGGCTCTCTCTGGGTTAGGGACGCTCACTTGGCACGGCTGATGGATTAGCTACGGGCTACTCACTAGGAGGCATTGTTTGGTTTAAAGGGGAACTTCACCCCCTTGATGTTAATCAGTTGGCCGCTGCTACATTCGTTCTTTATGCTAACAAAACAGCGTTTGGGTGGAGTTGCCCTTTTACACACCGATCCCGTGCCATAAATCAGTGGAGCAATTGTTTTCAATCTTCCAATATAAATTTACTGGAGAAAAATACCATTAATAATGCTTAGAACTAGTCACAAGATGCTATATAGAGAATATACGAGGGGGGGGGGGTAACAATTGGTATTGGTGATTAATTATGGGCACTGGGTTCCGCCTTCTTTGATCTTGAACCCATAGATTGGTCTTCTAACCTAAAATAATATTGAACCCATAGAATGGTCTTCTAACCTAAAATGGTCTTGAACCCATAGAATAGTCTTCTAACCTAAAATAATATTGAACCCATAGAATTGTCTTCTAACCTAAAATAATATTGAACCCATAGAATTGTCTTCTAACCTAAAATGCTCTTGAACCCATAGAATGGTCTTCTAACCTAAAATGGTCTTGGACTCATAGAATGGTCTTCTAACCTAAAATAATATTGAACCCATAGAATTGTCTTCTAACCTAAAATGCTCTTGAACCCATAGAATGGTCTTCTAACCTAAAATGGTCTTGGACTCATAGAATGGTCTTCTAACCTAAAATGGTCTTGAACCCATAGAATGGTCTTCTAGCCTAATATGGTCTTGAACTCATAGAATGGTCTTCTAACCTAAAATGGCCTTGAACCCATAGAATGGTCTTCTAACCTAAAATGGTCTTGGACTCATAGAATGGTCTTCTAACCTAAAATGGTCTTGGACTCATAGAATGGTCTTCTAACCTAAAATGCTCTTGAACCCATAGAATGGTCTTCTAGCCTAATATGGTCTTGAACTCATAGAATGGTCTTCTAACCTAAAATGGCCTTGAACCCATAGAATGGTCTTCTAACCTAAAATGGTCTTGAACCCGTAGAATAGTCTTCTAACCTAAAATAATACTGAATCCATAGAATGGTCTTCTAGCCTAACATGGTCTTGAACCCATAGAATGGTCTTCTAACCTAAAATAATATTGAATCCATAGAATGATCTTCTAAGCTAAAATGGTCTTCTAACCTAAAATAGTCTTGAACCCATAGAATGGTCTTCTAACCTAAAATGGTCTTCTATCTTGTCTAGTCTTGAATCTATAGTATGGCAACATCAATACCAATCACCACCACAGAGTAACAGATACAACTGCTGATCCTGGTCCTGAACCCACAGAAAGGAAACACAATCACCCGGAAGGAGGCAGAATCTGCCTTCCGGTATTGCAGTATTGTCTTGGAACCACAGAATAGCAATATGATCTTATCTCCTAGTCTTCTAGCCTGCTCCTGAACCCATATTATGTTGAAATCGCTACCGTTCTCTACTGTAGAGGAACAAACTCAACTTCTGATCTAGAATCCTAGTCCTGAACACATAGAATAGCAATACCATCACATCTCCTGGTCTTCTTCTATCCATAATATGGCAACATCAGTATCATAGGGGGTCAAATACAACTTCCTGGTCTTCTACCCTGGTCTTGAACTCACAGTGGTGGAAGTCATAATCATTAAGACACTGTCCTTTCTCTTGAACCCAGACCTTAGTAACTGTTACTTCCATAGAGGTAGAACGTTTCACTTTGTCTTGAACCCACAGTGTGGCCGAGTCACCATCCTAGAGACTTCTCCTGAATATACATGATCAGCAGAAACACATTTCCTCCACAGCAGAACTTCCAGGGTTATATCTTTCTTCTATTCAGCGGGAATCAGCCAGGCAATTACTTCCCGCACCCTCCTGCTTGATCGTAAAATTACCCAGGAAGACTCTTTGTATCCAGCGCCATATGATGTGAAAGACAGTGCTTCTCGCTGAGCTGTATTTCAATAACTCCTGTCGGAGCCTGGGGGCTCTCGCTGTCAGTCTGAGCTTAACACTTTTTCGGCAGTGACTCGGCGAATTAACCTTGTTATGTCTGCAGAGCAGGAGCTTGAATCTGAGCTTCAACCTTCCCTGTTCAGAGCTGGATCCTGCAAAGGAACCAGGAGCTCCTTGGTGGTCCCCATGGAGGTGGACAACAATCAGTAAATACCTTGTTGCCGTTAATTTTACCGCTTACCCAAAATTGCTAAGACCTTAAGACTGACCAGCCTGAGATAGCATGGGCCAGTTGAGGGCATTAGGTGGCTTCCTTACTGTCCTGAATATACCTTTATCAACCTAAAGTCTTGTGAGCTATAAGGAACCCAACCAAATTTAGTATGAATCTGAGCTTGGGGTGATGTGTCCTTCACCCCAAATCCCCAAGACCTTAAGACTGACCAGCCTGGAGTAGCATGGCCCAGCCTGAGGGCATTAGGTGGCTTCCTGGGATAGCATGGCCCAGCCTGAGGGCATTAGGTGGCTTCCTGGGATAGCATGGCCCAGCCTGAGAGCATTAGGTGGCTTCCTGGGATAGCTTGGCCCTGCCTGAGGGCATTAGGTGGCTTCCTGGGATAGCATGGCCCAGCCTGAGAGCATTAGGTGGCTTCCTGGGATAGCATGGCGCAGCCTGAGGGCATTAGGTGGCTTCCTGGGATAGCATGGTACGGCCTTAGGGCATTAGGTGGCTTCCTGGGATGGACTAGGCATGGTTTGGCAGCCTGAGGGCATTAGGTGGCTTCCTGGGATAGCATGGCCCAGCCTGAGGGCATTAGGTGGCTTCCTGGATAGCATGGCCAGCCTGAGGGCATTAGGTGGCTTCCTGGGATAGCATGGCCCAGCCTGAGGGCATTAGGTGGCTTCCTGGGATAGCATGGCCCAGCCTGAGGGCATTAGGTGGCTTCCTGGGATAGCATGGCCCAGCCTGAGGGCATTAGATGGCTTCCTGGGATAGATTGGCCCAGCCTGAGGGCATTAGGTGGCTTCCTGGGATAGCATGGCCCAGCCTGAGGGCATTAGGTGGCTTCCTGGGATAGCATGGCCCAGCCTGAGGGCATTAGGTGGCTTCCTGGGATAGCATGGCCCAGCCTGAGGGCATTAGGTGGCTTCCTGGGATAGCATGCCCAGCCCTGAGGGCATTAGGTGGCTTCCTGGGATAGCATGGCCCAGCCTGAGGGCATTAGATGGCTTCCTGGGATAGCATGGCCCAGCCTGAGGGCATTAGGTGGCTTCCTGGGATAGCATGGCCCAGCCTGAGGGCATTAGGTGGCTTCCTGGAATAGCATGGCCCAGCCTGAGGGCATTAGGTGGCTTCCTGGTATAGCATGGCCCAGCCTGAGGGCATTAGGTGGCTTCCTGGGATAGCATGGCCCAGCCTGAGGGCATTAGGTGGCTTCCTGGGATAGCATGGCCCAGCCTGAGGGCATTAGGTGGCTTCCTGGGATAGCTTGGTCCAGCCTGAGGGCATTAGGTGGCTTCCTTACTGTCCAAGATATACCTGGAACTATGGAGATATAAGAAACCCAACCAAATTTAGTTGATAATAGGAGGCCTTGGCCAAAACTTTTGAAGACCACTGACCTAGGGTTAAGTCGTTGTTAAGGAACCTCATACACTTGCCGACTTGCCATTGTGATTGCAAGCTCATCAGACAAGAGACTTGCCCGGTCATCCCTTTCCAGCTGTACAATAATCCCCAGAATGCCCTGTTCCAGTATCTCAGGCTGAGAAGGGAAGAGTGACTCCGTGCCGACTTCACGGGAAGAGGTTAAAAGACCGGTCGCCCCAGTTTTATTAATTCCTTGTACCCCCCGCTGATAATCCTCCGGCGGTGAGGGGGGGGGGGGGGACTTGCGCAGCCGCATTTCCGCCTGTTTCCAAGGAAACCACATTCAAGCCTGGGGTTTGGGTAGCGAGACTCATGGCAGACAATATATCAGATCGCTGTTCCGTCGCTCCAGAACTAATAATGTCGCATTTAGGGTGGAAGGAAGGAACCGAGAGCAGGAGAAACCCCCGACGGGGGCCTTTAACATCCAGGCTTTTGGCTTTAAAGGGGAAATAAATACTTGTGAAACATGTACGATGTATACGATGTTCCCAATACGGCTTGGCACTGGCAGTTCTCACCCCAGAGACTGCACTTTGGGGTATCAAGTGGCCCCTTTGCAGCCAATGGGAAGCTGGTTATTAAGGTATCACTATCTGCAAACATTCAAGATGAACTTCCCCTTTAATCTGCTCGAAACACCTTTGTGCTTTTTGAAAGTGGCGATTGGAAAAACAAATGCGCCGTCACGTCTTTGGGATCACTGTCGCTGATCTATGGGAGCGAATGGGCAACGCGAGAGGGGAAGGTGATCAATTTACGTCTGACATTTTGTTTAAACCGTATTCATCGCTAAAATGTGACGCTTTGATTTCCCGTAAGTTTCCAATGGAAGAGACAGACAGACAGGAGAAAGGGACAGACACAGTGACAGTTACACATAACTATAAACCCAGTGAGAATGAGGGATGAATGGATATTGGGGAGTTGTATCAGGAGTCAGAACCAGCAGTGCAGGGAAGGGAAAGGGACAGACACAGTGACAGTTACACATAACTATAAACCCAGTGAGAATGAGAAATGAATGGATATTGGGGAGTTGTATCAGGAGTCAGAACCAGCAGTGCAGGGAAGGGAAAGGGACAGACACAGTGACAGTTACACATAACTATAAACCCAGTGAGAATGAGGAATGAATGGATATTGGGGAGTTGTATCAGGAGTCAGAACCAGCAGTGCAGAGAAGGGAAAGGGACAGACACAGTGACAGTTACACATAACTATAAACCCAGTGAGAATGAGGGATGAATGGGTATTGGGGAGTTGTATCAGGAGTCAGAACCAGCAGTGCAGGGAAGGGAAAGGGACAGACACAGTGACAGTTACACATAACTATAAACCCAGTGAGAATGAGGAATGAATGGATATTGGGGAGTTGTATCAGGAGTCAGAACCAGCAGTGCAGAGAAGGGAAAGGGACAGACACAGTGACAGTTACACATAACTATAAACCCAGTGAGAATGAGGAATGAATGGATATTGGGGAGTTGTATCAGGAGTCAGAACCAGCAGTGCAGGGAAGGGAAAGGGACAGACACAGTGACAGTTACACATAACTATAAACCCAGTGAGAATGAGGGATGAATGGATATTGGGGAGTTGTATCAGGAGTCAGAACCAGCAGTGCAGGGAAGGGAAAGGGACAGACACAGTGACAGTTACACATAACTATAAACCCAGTGAGAATGAGGAATGAATGGATATTGGGGAGTTGTATCAGGAGTCAGAACCAGCAGTGCAGGGAAGGGAAAGGGACAGACACAGTGACAGTTACACATAACTATAAACCCAGTGAGAATGAGGAATGAATGGATATTGGGGAGTTGTATCAGGAGTCAGAACCAGCAGTGCAGGGAAGGGAAAGGGACAGACACAGTGACAGTTACACATAACTATAAACCCAGTGAGAATGAGGGATGAATGGATATTGGGGAGTTGTATCAGGAGTCAGAACCAGCAGTGCAGGGAAGGGAAAGGGACAGACACAGTGACAGTTACACATAACTATAAACCCAGTGAGAATGAGGAATGAATGGATATTGGGGAGTTGTATCAGGAGTCAGAACCAGCAGTGCAGGGAAGGGAAAGGGACAGACACAGTGACAGTTACACATAACTATAAACCCAGTGAGAATGAGGAATGAATGGATATTGGGGAGTTGTATCAGGAGTCAGAACCAGCAGTGCAGGGAAGGGAAAGGGACAGACACAGTGACAGTTACACATAACTATAAACCCAGTGAGACTGTTATTATGGGCTTTACTTGCCCTTTACGTGGCTGCTGGGTACAGACCATATGACAGAGGCGCCAGTCAGAGTGCTATAGCGGTGCCTGTGGGTATATTCCAGCTCTGGGTTTGCTGCCTCATTACTCAGGGAAATACAGGAACATTATTTGCAGCGAATACGTTAATGAGATCTCCTTCCCTTGCACTTCATTAACCCCCCCCTATAAGAGAGATACTGTGCAGGATTCAGCCTCCCTATACAGTTATAGCGCCATTAGGCAGCCTGACGCAGGGGGCGGGGAATGGGAATTTTTTAGCAGTTTGGTAGAAAATGTCAAATAAAGAAAAATTAACCGAGGGCAAGTTTCTAATTTGATTTATTTCCATTAAATAGCAAGTACAGAATGAGAGCTTTTGTATTTATACATATGGGAGGGAGGTGCCATAGTGTTTCCCTTAGACAGTACAGTATGGGGGTACAGCTTATTGTGTGCCCAGAACATTCCTTCTCTGTATATTTGTATTTATACATATGGGTAGGAGGTGCCATAGTGTTTCCCTTAGACAGTACAGTATGGGGGTACAGCTTATTGTGTGCCCAGAACATTCCTTCTCTGTATATTTGTATTTATACATATGGGAGGGAGGTGCCATAGTGTTTCCCTTAGACAGTACAGTATGGGGGTACAGCTTATTGTGTGCCCAGAACATTCCTTCTCTGTATATTTGTATTTATACATATGGGAGGGAGGTGCCATAGTGTTTCCCTTAGACAGTACAGTATGGGGGTACAGCTTATTGTGTGCCCAGAACATTCCTTCTCTGTATATTTGTATTTATACATATGGGAGGGAGGTGCCATAGTGTTTCCCTTAGACAGTACAGTATGGGGGTACAGCTTATTGTGTGCCCAGAACATTCCTTCTCTGTATATTTGTATTTATACATATGGGAGGGAGGTGCCATAGTGTTTCCCTTAGACAGTACAGTATGGGGGTACAGCTTATTGTATGCCCAGAACATTCCTTCTCTGTATATTTGTATTTATACATATGGGAGGGAGGTGCCATAGTGTTTCCCTTAGACAGTACAGTATGGGGGTACAGCTTATTGTGTGCCCAGAACATTCCTTCTCTGTATATTTGTATTTATACATATGGGTAGGCGGTGCCCAACATTGCCGTTGCTATGGCAGTGTTGCTAGGGAACATGGCAGCTATTTCCTAATGTGCGATTGCCCCCAAAGGATACAGAATGCCTCTGTTCTGTGACTGTAGAATGAATAATTTTCTTATTTTTAGTGGATAAATTGACTTCAAAGGGTTAAATAGTCCTCCATTCGGACCCGGCGGGGGGGCGCAGAGATGTTGGTTCATCAGTCATTGGAATTATCCCTCCACCTGCTGAGCCCCAGCGCGGCCGGAATGTCGTTATGGATCGTAAACTCGGCCCCTTGCGCTTAATATCTCATTTAGGGAATCCATCATGGCCGAAATCAGGGTCAGGCCCTGCGGGAGGGGGCGGGGCTTTGTGTATCTGGGTTGCTAGGAAACATTATACCCTTGAAACTGAAGAAAATGATCATTTTCGGTCGTTTGTATTTTTATTGTTAAACCCAGAATTAATGGTTCCCATGACGTTAGTTGGCAGCTCCAGCCCCTACTGAGCATGCTCCCTGAGTCCGTCACCGATTGGTCAATGGCTTTTCAAGGGGAAGTTGTGCCAAACAGCGTAGTAGCCCATTCTTCTTTACTGTATCTGGACCCACAGCCCTGATTAACAGTTTTAATTGCTTTTATCTGTGACCCGCTGACCCCCATTAAACAGGAAGTGCTCTTGCTGCAGCCCGGAAGTGACATCATCAGAAGTGGGTGGGGGCAGAAAAACATCTTATAGGGGGTGGGTTACCTTTTAAGTTAAGTTTTGGTATGTTATAGAATGGCCATATCTAAGCAACTTTTCAATTGGTCTTCATTATTTATTTATTATAGTTTTTAATTATTTGCCTTCTTCTTCCAATGGGGGTCACTGACCCCGGCAGCCAAACCCTATTGCTCTGTGAGGCTCCAGTTTTATTGTTATTGTTACTTGTTATTCCTTATCTTTCTATTCAGCCCCTCCCCTATTCATATACCTGTCTCTCATTCCAACCACTCCCTGGTTGCTAAGGTAGCTTGGACCCTAGCAACCAGATAGCTGCTGAAACTCCAAACTGGAGAGCTCCTGAACAAAAAGTCAAATAAAAACTACCAATAATAAAAAATGAAGACCAATTGCAAATTGTCTCAGAATATCACTCTCTGCATCGTACTGTTTTTAAAGGGGTAAAATATTGATAATATATTTAATATAATATAAGAAATATGGATAAGCCCCATGATGATGATCTGGAGTAATTATTGCCCCTATGGTTAGGGTGTGGGGTGCCCAAACCTGCCCATTACTGAGCAGGGAACCCCATCATTCATAAAGCCCCCCATCTGGTGGCTTGTGGGGAATGCTGGGGGGCTTTGCACTACATAATCCTGATTTGTTCTCAAATTAAAGGGGAACTAAACCAAAAATGGAAAGAAAATGTAATTCCAACAGCTTCCCAATATCCATTCATTGAAAACGCTGTTATTGAGCCGCCCCGTTACACTGTTTGTGCGACAGAGAGCAGTGTCTGTGCCGGGGGGTATTCAGTGCCGGGCAGCCGGGTATCTCCGCCCGCGGCCTGGCATGTAATGAAGGCAGCCCTCACTTATTCCTGGATTCCCCCTTCCTGCTGCCTCTGTGTCCCGACTCAGGCCAACTTGGATCAGAGTGAGAATGAGGAATGAATGGATATTGGGGAGTTGTATCAGGAGTCAGAACCAGCAGTGCAGGGAAGGGAAAGGGACAGACACAGTGACAGTTACACATAACTATAAACCCAGTGAGAATGAGGAATGAATGGGTATTGGGGAGTTGTATCAGGAGTCAGAACCAGCAGTGCAGGGAAGGGAAAGGGACAGACACAGTGACAGTTACACATAACTATAAACCCAGTGAGAATGAGGAATGAATGGATATTGGGGAGTTGTATCAGGAGTCAGAACCAGCAGTGCAGGGAAGGGAAAGGGACAGACACAGTGACAGTTACACATAACTATAAACCCAGTGAGAATGAGGAATGAATGGATATTGGGGAGTTGTATCAGGAGTCAGAACCAGCAGTGCAGGGAAGGGGACAGACACAGTGACAGTTACACATAACTATAAACCCAGTGAGAATGAGGGATGAATGGATATTGGGGAGTTGTATCAGGAGTCAGAACCAGCAGTGCAGGGAAGGGAAAGGGACAGACACAGTGACAGTTACACATAACTATAAACCCAGTGAGAATGAGGAATGAATGGATATTGGGGAGTTGTATCAGGAGTCAGAACCAGCAGTGCAGGGAAGGGAAAGGGACAGACACAGTGACAGTTACACATAACTATAAACCCAGTGAGAATGAGGAATGAATGGATATTGGGGAGTTGTATCAGGAGTCAGAACCAGCAGTGCAGGGAAGGGAAAGGGACAGACACAGTGACAGTTACACATAACTATAAACCCAGTGAGAATGAGGAATGAATGGATATTGGGGAGTTGTATCAGGAGTCAGAACCAGCAGTGCAGGGAAGGGAAAGGGACAGACACAGTGACAGTTACACATAACTATAAACCCAGTGAGAATGAGGAATGAATGGATATTGGGGAGTTGTATCAGGAGTCAGAACCAGCAGTGCAGGGAAGGGAAAGGGACAGACACAGTGACAGTTACACATAACTATAAACCCAGTGATAATGAGGAATGAATGGATATTGGGGAGTTGTATCAGGAGTCAGAACCAGCAGTGCAGGGAAGGGAAAGGGACAGACACAGTGACAGTTACACATAACTATAAACCCAGTGAGAATGAGGGATGAATGGATATTGGGGAGTTGTATCAGGAGTCAGAACCAGCAGTGCAGGGAAGGGAAAGGGACAGACACAGTGACAGTTACACATAACTATAAACCCAGTGAGAATGAGGAATGAATGGATATTGGGGAGTTGTATCAGGAGTCAGAACCAGCAGTGCAGGGAAGGGAAAGGGACAGACACAGTGACAGTTACACATAACTATAAACCCAGTGAGAATGAGGAATGAATGGATATTGGGGAGTTGTATCAGGAGTCAGAACCAGCAGTGCAGGGAAGGGAAAGGGACAGACACAGTGACAGTTACACATAACTATAAACCCAGTGATAATGAGGAATGAATGGATATTGGGGAGTTGTATCAGGAGTCAGAACCAGCAGTGCAGGGAAGGGAAAGGGACAGACACAGTGACAGTTACACATAACTATAAACCCAGTGAGAATGAGGGATGAATGGATATTGGGGAGTTGTATCAGGAGTCAGAACCAGCAGTGCAGGGAAGGGAAAGGGACAGACACAGTGACAGTTACACATAACTATAAACCCAGTGAGAATGAGGAATGAATGGATATTGGGGAGTTGTATCAGGAGTCAGAACCAGCAGTGCAGGGAAGGGAAAGGGACAGACACAGTGACAGTTACACATAACTATAAACCCAGTGAGAATGAGGAATGAATGGATATTGGGGAGTTGTATCAGGAGTCAGAACCAGCAGTGCAGGGAAGGGAAAGGGACAGACACAGTGACAGTTACACATAACTATAAACCCAGTGAGAATGAGGAATGAATGGATATTGGGGAGTTGTATCAGGAGTCAGAACCAGCAGTGCAGGGAAGGGAAAGGGACAGACACAGTGACAGTTACACATAACTATAAACCCAGTGATAATGAGGAATGAATGGATATTGGGGAGTTGTATCAGGAGTCAGAACCAGCAGTGCAGGGAAGGGAAAGGGACAGACACAGTGACAGTTACACATAACTATAAACCCTTTATTATGCTAAAAACTATTTGTAGTTCCCCTTTAAGCTTAGATAAAGGATAGTTCCCAGCGCAGTTCTATTCACCTTGAGCGGCCGGTTCTGCCCTGTGTCAGCAGCACGAGATTCGATTATTGGCTGCAAGATACCCAGCCGCCCCTCTCCCCTGCACGTGTCTCTCACTGGGGGAAACCAGAGTGCTGACCTGTTATTTTACTGGATGAATGTGGCATATGGTATAGAGCTACCCCCCCTCCTACTGCTGTGTGCTGGGGTCTGTATGGGGCCCATTAAATGTCTGCCATTATGAGACTTTCCCCCAAACTTAAAGGGATCCGGTTCTCTGTATATTTGTATTTATACATATGGGAGGGAGATGCCATAGTGTTTCCCTTAGACAGTACAGTATGGGGGTACAGCTTATTGTGTGCCCAGAACATTCCTTCTCTGTATATTTGTATTTATACATATGGGAGGGGGTGCCATAGTGTTTCCCTTAGACAGTACAGTATGGGGGTACAGCTTATTGTGTGCCCAGAACATTCCTTCTCTGTATATTTGTATTTATACATATGGGTAGGAGGTGCCATAGTGTTTCCCTTAGACAGTACAGTATGGGGGTACAGCTTATTGTGTGCCCAGAACATTCCTTCTCTGTATATTTGTATTTATACATATGGGTAGGAGGTGCCATAGTGTTTCCCTTAGACAGTACAGTATGGGGGTACAGCTTATTGTGTGCCCAGAACATTCCTTCTCTGTATATTTGTATTTATACATATGGGTAGGAGGTGCCATAGTGTTTCCCTTAGACAGTACAGTATGGGGGTACAGCTTATTGTGTGCCCAGAACATTCCTTCTCTGTATATTTGTATTTATACATATGGGTAGGGGGTGCCATAGTGTTTCCCTTAGACAGTACAGTATGGGGGTACAGCTTATTGTGTGCCCAGAACATTCCTTCTCTGTATATTTGTATTTATACATATGGGAGGGAGGTGCCATAGTGTTTCCCTTAGACAGTACAGTATGGGGGTACAGCTTATTGTGTGCCCAGAACATTCCTTCTCTGTATATTTGTATTTATACATATGGGAGGGAGGTGCCATAGTGTTTCCCTTAGACAGTACAGTATGGGGGTACAGCTTATTGTGTGCCCAGAACATTCCTTCTCTGTATATTTGTATTTATACATATGGGAGGGAGGTGCCATAGTGTTTCGGTGCCACGCTTGGCACGCCTGGGATGCCCATCTCTCCCCTCTCACGCTGAGACGTACTCGCTGGCACGTGAGCGCATCCCCAGACAATTGGGGGTTTATGTGACATAATGAGAAGTCTCAGCGTGCCGGCGGCCAATTACAGAGGGGCAGGGAGTAATTACAGGGAGCCTTTCAGCTACCAAAAAAGAACAGAATGGCAAGTTTAGGAATAATTCCGGGATGATATCACCCTGGAAATAGCAATTCCCTGAAATATAAAAAGTCTAAAATTTGATCTTTTATTGCAGCACTTGGCACCGAATGGGGTGTTATGCTCGGGCGCTGGTTGGCCGGCCCAATGGAGCACCCCCCCCCAATTATGGTGCCTGCTAGGAGGGGGTACATTATGTACCAAGGCCCCCCAAGGCCCTAGTTATATTGATATAATAAAGCAACCAGATCCTGTGTATTGGAATGGCAATATGGCAGCTCCTATACATGTGAATAATTCCGTAGAGGGGCGTCACAGTCTCCCATTGGTCCTTTATCTGTGTCGATCACTAGCGAATCAGAGGGAAGTATTACAGGTATCAGACCCGTTATCTGGAAACCTATTATCCAGAAAGTTCTGAATTATGGAAAGGCCATGTCCCATAGACTCCATTTTAATCAAATAATTAACATTTTTAAAAATGATTCCCTTTTCTCTGTAATAATAAAACAGTACCTGTACTTGATCCCAACTAAGATATAATTACCCCTTATTGGGGCAGAACAGCCCTATTGGGTTTATTTCATGGTTAAATGATTCCCTTTTCTCTGTAATAATAAAACAGTACCTGTACTTGATCCCAACTAAGATATAATTACCCCTTATTGGGGGCAGAACAGCCCTATTGGGTTTATTTAATGGTTAAATGATTCCCTTTTCTCTGTAATAATAAAACAGTACCTGTACTTGATCCCAACTAAGATATAATTACCCCTTATTGGGGCAGAACAGCCCTATTGGGTTTATTTAATGGTTAAATGATTCCCTTTTCTCTGTAATAATAAAACAGTACCTGTACTTGATCCCAACTAAGATATAATTACCCCTTATTGGGGCAGAACAGCCCTATTGGGTTTATTTCATGGTTAAATGATTCCCTTTTCTCTGTAATAATAAAACAGTACCTGTACTTGATCCCAACTAAGATATAATTACCCCTTATTGGGGCAGAACAGCCCTATTGGGTTTATTTCATGGTTAAATGATTCCCTTTTCTCTGTAATAATAAAACAGTACCTGTACTTGATCCCAACTAAGATATAATTACCCCTTATTGGGGGCAGAACAGCCCTATTGGGTTTATTTAATGGTTAAATGATTCCCTTTTCTCTGTAATAATAAAACAGTACCTGTACTTGATCCCAACTAAGATATAATTACACCTTATTGGGGGCAGAACAGCCCTATTGGGTTTATTTAATGGTTAAATGATTCCCTTTTCTCTGTAATAATAAAACAGTACCTGTACTTGATCCCAACTAAGATATAATTACCCCTTATTGGGACAGAACAGCCCTATTCGATTTAATTTCTGTTTAAATAAGTTTCTTTTAGCAGACTTAAGGTATGGAGATCCAAATTATGGAAAGATCCCTTATCCGGAATACCCCAGGTCCCGAGCATTCTGGATAACAGGTCCTTGTATTATTAAACAAGCGTGGGGCCCGCAGAGCTTTGGGCAGGGCTGATCCCAGATGGCCAGGGCTGCGCTCTCTCTCCCAAGCTGTCTCTGATGTGAGTGCCAGGGATGGAGGAGACTCCCAGAGAGACAGAACCCCCAGTCTGACTCCGTATTGGGATGAGTGTTATGGGAAAGGCCTGACCCGGCCGGGGGGGTTCGTTCTGCTCTCCGTGTGTTTACACAGTGGGAACATTCCCAGTGGGCTCGGATCAGATCGGATACACAGCCGGCGCTAAATAAAGACACCGGGTCAGTACGTCGGAATACGTGCAGCTTTACTACGTAACGTTTCTCGGTCTGGGGTTACAGAGTTCCAAGGCCAGAGATCTGATTTGGGGGTTCAGGGGCTCCGTGGCGGTTACCTGGGCATAATGATGAGTTTGAATTGGCTGAAATAGGGACATTTAGGGCAGATAGGGATTTCTGGCATTGCTGTGCTGAAACTTTTAGTATTTTGGGGTTGGTGCCCCCGCCCCCGCCCTGTTTCCAAGCAGTAAGTACTTCCAGGCGTTGCCATTTACAGCAATGTACCAAAGCAGTGACTCTCCCATTTGCAGTGACACTCCCATTTATAGCAATGTACCAAAGCAGCGACACTCCCATTTACAGCAGTGTACCAAAGCAGCGACACTCCCATTTACAGCAGTGTCCCAAAGCAGCGACACTCCCATTAACAGCAGTGTCCCAAAGCAGCGACACTCCCATTTACAGCAGTGTACCAAAGCAGCGACACTCCCATTTACAGCAGTGTACCAAAGCAGCGACACTCCCATTTACAGCAGTGTCCCAAAGCAGCGACACTCCCATTAACAGCAGTGTCCCAAAGCAGCGACACTCCCATTAACAGCAGTGTTCCAAAGCAGCGACACTCCCATTAACAGCAGTGTTCCAAAGCAGCGACACTCCCATTTACAGCAGTGTTCCAAAGCAGCGACACTCCCATTAACAGCAGTGTTCCAAAGCAGCGACACTCCCATTTACAGCAGTGTCCCAAAGCAGCGACACTCCCATTAACAGCAGTGTTCCAAAGCAGCGACACTCCCATTAACAGCAGTGTACCAAAGCAGCGACACTCCCATTAACAGCAGTGTACCAAAGCAGCGACACTCCCATTAACAGCAGTGTTCCAAAGCAGCGACACTCCCATTAACAGCAGTGTTCCAAAGCAGCGACACTCCCATTAACAGCAGTGTACCAAAGCAGCGACACTCCCATTTACAGCAGTGTACCAAAGCAGTGACGCTCCCATTAACAGCAGTGTACCAAAGCAGCGACACTCCCATTAACAGCAGTGTACCAAAGCAGTGACGCTCCCATTAACAGCAGTGTACCAAAGCAGTGACGCTCCCATTAACAGCAGTGTTCCAAAGCAGCGACGCTCCCATTTACAGCAGTGTCCCAAAGCAGCGACACTCCCATTTACAGCAGTGTCCCAAAGCAGCGACACTCCCATTTACAGCAGTGTCCCAAAGCAGCGACACTCCCATTTACAGCAGTGTCCCAAAGCAGCAACACTCCCATTTACAGCAATGTACCAAAGCAGCGACACTCCCATTAACAGCAGTGTACCAAAGCAGCGACGCTCCCATTAACAGCAGTGTACCAAAGCAGTGACGCTCCCATTAACAGCAGTGTTCCAAAGCAGCGACACTCCCATTTACAGCAGTGTCCCAAAGCAGCGACACTCCCATTTACAGCAGTGTCCCAAAGCAGCGACACTCCCATTTACAGCAGTGTCCCAAAGCAGCGACACTCCCATTTACAGCAGTGTCCCAAAGCAGCGACACTCCCATTTACAGCAGTGTCCCAAAGCAGCGACACTCCCATTTACAGCAATGTACCAAAGCAGCGACACTCCCATTTACAGCAGTGTCCCAAAGCAGCGACACTCCCATTTACAGCAGTGTACCAAAGCAGCGACACTCCCATTTACAGCAGTGTCCCAAAGCAGCGACACTCCCATTTACAGCAATGTACCAAAGCAGCGACACTCCCATTTACAGCAGTGTCCCAAAGCAGCGACACTCCCATTTACAGCAATGTACCAAAGCAGCGACACTCCCATTTACAGCAATGTACCAAAGCAGCGACACTCCCATTTACAGCAGTGTCCCAAAGCAGCGACACTCCCATTTACAGCAATGTCCCAAAGCAGCGACACTCCCATTTACAGCAATGTACCAAAGCAGCGACGCTCCCATTTACAGCAGTGTCCCAAAGCAGCGACACTCCCATTTACAGCAGTGTCCCAAAGCAGCGACACTCCCATTTACAGCAGTGTCCCAAAGCAGCGACACTCCCATTTACAGCAGTGTACCAAAGCAGCGACACTCCCATTTACAGCAATGTCCCAAAGCAGCGACACTCCCATTTACAGCAGTGTCCCAAAGCAGCGACACTCCCATTTACAGCAGTGTCCCAAAGCAGCGACACTCCCATTTACAGCAGTGTCCCAAAGCAGCGACACTCCCATTTACAGCAGTGTCCCAAAGCAGCGACACTCCCATTTACAGCAGTGTCCCAAAGCAGCGACACTCCCATTTACAGCAGTGTACCAAAGCAGCGACACTCCCATTTACAGCAATGTCCCAAAGCAGCGACACTCCCATTTACAGCAGTGTCCCAAAGCAGCGACACTCCCATTTACAGCAGTGTCCCAAAGCAGCGACACTCCCATTTACAGCAGTGTCCCAAAGCAGCGACACTCCCATTTACAGCAGTGTCCCAAAGCAGTGATATGTAGATGTTTCCAATGTGTATTGAAGGGAAAAAAAAGTCAGATAAGTGTTTAAAGGGGAAGTAATGGGTTGTGTTATTTTTGCATTTACCATATTCCACAGTTACTGCATTGAAAGGAATGGCGCCACACAGAGGGGGAAAGTGGTACTGCAGGGGGGGCTTGTAATTAATGCACGCCTTCATTAGAAGCAAAATAACCCCGACTTGTGATGAAAATGTGTTCCGCCTATTAAAATCCTTTATTCAGCACCAATGGGTGGCGGCCGCGTTTTAACCCTTACTATTCCCCCCCAGGAATCACATAGGGAGCTTCCTATAAAGGAGCATTTATCCCCTCTGCCTGTGTGTCTCAGGCTTACAGATAAGGAGGAGTTCATTATACAGTCAAGTCATTTTATTGGGATAATAAGGTGTACTGTCTCTTTAAATAACTCGGCTGATTTGAGTTCCTTCTCCTTATAGCGCAGGATCCGCCATGATTTTGTCCAGACCGGCCAGAGACCCTGTAACCGCGTTAGCGAGACCCCTAATCACTTTTCCTCCTTAATAGAATTAGAGATTGACGCAGGCCTGGTGGGTTGGCCGGCCCGCCCCAATAGGAGAATCCGACCATTAACTGTTACTTATAAGCGCCAGAATACAAATTAAAGGGCAAGTAAAACCCTGCGTTAATATTTCAATAGCGCTGCATGAAGGAGGAGTCAGGGATGAATAAGGGACCGTAACTGAATAACCCTAATATCGGATAAAATGGCTTTTATATTTCCTTGGGGCTTTACTTGGCCTTTAAAATGACAAATGACTGGTCTCGGAGTTCATTCGCTATTAGGTATTGACCGGCAATTTAGTCAGGAGTATGGGAGAGTCAGTCTGGGACTATTCCCTATCTGTGATCTAGTGACGCACGAATGGGGGGGGGGGGGGGTTGTTTATGCAAGCAGATTCCAAATAAAATTCTATTACCCAAATGGAAAGGTCAATTAAAATCAAAACGGCGCCAGGACTTGGCATCTAAACCAGCTCGGTGGCTAACGGCCAGGGCCCTCTCTGCTTTTATTCGCATTGTGTCTGTCTAATAACTGTAATGCACTCTATTCAATATGGTCTCTCGGTGTCCATTTCTCCAATCAGCGCTCTACAGGAAGGAACGATCCCATTTATAAGCACTTTAATGGCAAAGCTTATGTGCCCAGAACATTCCTTCTCTGTATATTTGTATTTATACATATGGGTGGGAGGTGCCATAGTGTTTCCCTTAGACAGTACAGTATGGGGGTACAGCTTATTGTGTGCCCAGAACATTCCTTCTCTGTATATTTGTATTTATACATATGGGTAGGGGGTGCCATAGTGTTTCCCTTAGACAGTACAGTATGGGGGTACAGCTTATTGTGTGCCCAGAACATTCCTTCTCTGTATATTTGTATTTATACATATGGGTAGGGGGTGCCATAGTGTTTCCCTTAGACAGTACAGTATGGGGGTACAGCTTATTGTGTGCCCAGAACATTCCTTCTCTGTATATTTGTATTTATACATATGGGAGGGAGGTGCCATAGTGTTTCCCTTAGACAGTACAGTATGAGGGTACAGCTTATTGTGTGCCCAGAACATTCCTTCTCTGTATATTTGTATTTATACATATGGGTAGGAGGTGCCATAGTGTTTCCCTTAGACAGTACAGTATGGGGGTACAGCTTATTGTGTGCCCAGAACATTCCTTCTCTGTATATTTGTATTTATACATATGGGAGGGAGGTGCCATAGTGTTTCCCTTAGACAGTACAGTATGGGGGTACAGCTTATTGTGTGCCCAGAACATTCCTTCTCTGTATATTTGTATTTATACATATGGGTAGGGGGTGCCATAGTGTTTCCCTTAGACAGTACAGTACGGGGGTACAGCTTATTGTGTGCCCAGAACATTCCTTCTCTGTATATTTGTATTTATACATATGGGAGGGAGGTGCCATAGTGTTTCCCTTAGACAGTACAGTACGGGGGTACAGCTTATTGTGTGCCCAGAACATTCCTTCTCTGTATATTTGTATTTATACATATGGGAGGGAGGTGCCATAGTGTTTCCCTTAGACACTACAGTATGGGGGTACAGCTTATTGTGTGCCCAGAACATTCCTTCTCTGTATATTTGTATTTATACATATGGGAGGGAGGTGCCATAGTGTTTCCCTTAGACAGTACAGTATGGGGGTACAGCTTATTGTGTGCCCAGAACATTCCTTCTCTGTATATTTGTATTTATACATATGGGAGGGAGGTGCCATAGTGTTTCCCTTAGACACTACAGTATGGGGGTACAGCTTATTGTGTGCCCAGAACATTCCTTCTCTGTATATTTGTATTTATACATATGGGGGTTGGCACGTGCCTGGGGGCAGTTACTCTCTCCTGTTTGTGCCTTAAATGGAGAGTATTGAGATTACACAGCCTGATTTGTCTCCATGCATAATGTGAGACTATAAGGATATAATACAGTGAGAGTGGGGGGGTGAGACTATAAGGGGTATAATACAGTGAGAGTGGGGGGTGAGACTATAAGGGGTATAATACAGTGAGCGTGTGGGGGGGTGAGACTATAAGGATATAATACAGTGCGGGGGGGTTAGGGCTATAAGGATATAATATAGTGCGGGGGGGGTGAGAATATAAGGATATAATACAGTGCGGGGGGGTGAGACTATAAGGATATAATACAGTGCGGGGGGGGTGAGACTATAAGGATATAATATAGTGCGGGGGGGTGAGACTATAACGATATAATACAGTGCGGGGGGGGGTGAGACTATAAGGATATGTTACAGTGCGGGGGGGGGGTGAGACTATAAGGATATAATACAGTGCGGGGGGGTGAGACTATAAGGATATAATACAGTGCGGGGGGGTGAGACTATAAGGATATAATACAGTGCGGGGGGGGGTGAGACTATAAGGATATAATACAGTGCGGGGGGGTGAGACTATAAGGATATAATACAGTGCGGGGGGGGGTGAGACTATAAGGATATAATACAGTGCGGGGGGGTGAGACTATAAGGATATAATACAGTGCGGGGGGGGGGTGAGACTATAAGGATATAATACAGTGCGGGGGGGTGAGACTATAAGGATATAATATAGTGCGGGGGGGTGAAACTATAAGGATATAATACAGTGCGGGGGGGTGAGACTATAAGGATATAATACAGTGCGGGGGGGGGGTGAGACTATAAGGATATAATACAGTGAGTGGGGGAGTGAGACTATAAGGATATAATACAGTGCGGGGGGGTGAGACTATAAGGATATAATACAGTGCGGGGGGGAGTGAGACTATAAGGATATAATACAGTGCGGGGGGGTGAGACTATAAGGATATAATACAGTGCGGGGGGGTGAGACTATAAGGATATAATACAGTGCGGGGGGTGAGACTATAAGGATATAATACAGTGCGGGGGGGGTGAGACTATAAGGATATAATATAGTGCGGGGGGGGTGAGACTATAAGGATATAATACAGTGCGGGGGGGGGTGAGACTATAAGGATATAATACAGTGCGGGGGGGAGTGAGACTATAAGGATATAATACAGTGAGTGGGGGAGTGAGACTATAAGGATATAATACAGTGCGGGGGAGTGAGACTATAAGGATATAATACAGTGAGTGGGGGGGGTGAGACTATAAGGATATAATACAGTGAGTGGGGGGGTGAGACTATAAGGATATAATACAGTGAGTGGGGGAGTGAGACTATAAGGATATAATACAGTGCGGGGGAGTGAGACTATAAGGATATAATACAGTGCAGGGGGGGGTGAGACTATAAGGATATAATACAGTGCGGGGGGGGGGTGAGACTATAAGGATATAATACAGTGCGGGGGGGAGTGAGACTATAAGGATATAATACAGTGAGTGGGGGAGTGAGACTATAAGGATATAATACAGTGCGGGGGAGTGAGACTATAAGGATATAATACAGTGAGTGGGGGGGGTGAGACTATAAGGATATAATACAGTGCGGGGGGGTGAGACTATAAGGATATAATACAGTGAGTGCGGGGGGCAACATTATACAAGGCCCAGGCATTGTTACCCCCGCGGGTAAGTCACACCCCCCTCCAGAGCTCTCCCTATGGTTAAACAGAATGTTGTTTCCCTTAGTGTGAGAGACAGAGATAATTAACTCGCACTCCCAGAAGGCCTCACTCTCCTCACTTTCTAATATTTAATGAGCTCGTTAGCCGCCTTTCCTCCCAACCCACGGCCCGTGGCCACCTGGGGGGGTTACGGAGAATCACATGTCCGGGGCAGAACCCCAATGGGCCGGTCCCCTCCAATACTGAGCCAGTAATGCGCTTTCATTTCATTAATGCCCTATTTATATTCGACTGATTGAACCAATGGGGAAGCCTCCCAGACATGAAAATAACTTTTCCGCTTCATTGCTCTCCCTTTATCACCACAAGCGCAATTGCATCTCCCACGCGCTCTTACTAATCACTCCAACTGTTTAAATGACATGTGGGGGGGGGGGGGCTGGATTGGGGGGAGGAGTCAGGGAGAGAATGAGGCCCACGAGACCTGCTTTTACCTCTCTGTTTCCCTTTCATATCAGTAATAATTCCCCATTTTGTACCCGCGGGTGAATATTGTCCCATTTTATCGAAGTGGCTTAGTGTTGCCATGGCAACGGCCCGCCCTCCCGTTCTAACCTGGGGAGCTGTCAATAACGATTAGGCCAAAATGAGACAAGTATTAATGGGACCCTTGGCCGGACGTATAATGTCTGGGTAATGCGCTTAACTGGCACTTAGTAGCCCCTCAATAGAGAATCCCATCGGTCAGGGTTCGTTGGTACGTCCCAGACAGGGGGCGCCCTTTCAGCTGTCCCACTGCCCTCTAGGGGTTCTGTTATCCCCCCCTCTGCTCCCTCACTAATGGGCTCCTCTTGCTGTTTTTGTGTTTCAGGTGATTGCCGCTTTGTCCAAGGTGTCCTACCACAACATTGCCCAAACCAAGGGGATTCGGTAAGGACCGTCTGTCACTTCCTACTGTCTGTCTAAACCAATCCAGTAATCCATTGCAACCAATCACCAGTTACCTTTTACCCATCTAACACAGTTAGAATAATGATAGCAAACATCTAATTGGTTCCCGAAGACAAAATTTGATCAAGTTGCCCCCCTTTGAAGGTTGGTCAAACGTTTGGTTAGTGTTCCTTTTTAAGGTCCAACCTTTGGTCAAGCTCCTTGATGGTCCATCTTTTGGTGAGTGCCCCCTTGAAGGCAGGTCCAACCTTTGGTCAGTGCTCTTTTTCAGGTCCAACCTTTGGCCAGCTCCTCCCTTGATGGTCCATCTTTTGGTCAGTGCCCCCTTCAAGGCCAGTCCAACCTTTGGTCAGTGCTCTTTTTAAGGTCCAACCTTTGGTCAGCTCCTCCCTTGATGGTCCATCTTTTGGTCAGTGCCCCCTTGAAGGCCAGTCCAACCTTTGGTCAGTGCTCTTTTTAAGGTCCAACCTTTGGCCAGCTCCTCCCTTGATGGTCCATCTTTTGGTCAGTGCCCCCTTGAAGGCCAGTCCAACCTTTGGTCAGTGCTCTTTTTAAGGTCCAACCTTTGGCCAGCTCTTCCCTTGATGGTCCATCTTTTGGTCAGTGCCCCCTTGAAGGCCAGTCCAACCTTTGGTCAGCTTTTCCCTTGATGGTCCATCTTTTGGTCAGTGCCCCCTTGAAGGCAGGTCCAACCTTTGATTAGTGCTCTTTTTAAGGTCCAACCTTTGGCCAGCTCCTCCCTTGATGGTCCATCTTTTGGTCAGTGCCCCCTTGAAGGCCAGTCCAACCTTTGGTCAGTGCTCTTTTTAAGGTCCAACCTTTGGCCAGCTCTTCCCTTGATGGTCCATCTTTTGGTCAGTGCCCCCTTGAAGGCCAGTCCAACCTTTGGTCAGCTTTTCCCTTGATGGTCCATCCTGTGGTCAGTGCCCCCCTTGAAGGTTGGCCAAACATTTGGTTAGTGCTCCTTTTTAAGGTCCAACCTTTGATCTACTCCTCCCTTGATAGTCCATCCTTTGGTCAGTGCCCCCCTTGAAGGTTGGCCAAATCTTTGGTTAGTGCTCCTTTTTAAGGTCCGGCCTTTGGTCTGCTCTTTCCTTAATGGTCCAACTTTTGGTCGGTGCTTGCTGTAAAGGTCCAACATTTGGCAAGAGCCCCCCCCCAAGCTTGCGAGGTTGGTACAGATATAGGAAAACATTGGTGTATCTTTAGTCATAGTTCATGAATTCAAGAATGTCTAGGGCAGCAAATATCCACCCCAAATCCCACCCTAATTGGCCTTCAAGCTGGACGTTTAGGTGTATCTAGGAGAGCAAATGTCCACTCTCCCTATCCATCTGTGGTGCCTGTAGATGGAGCAGCTGGGCAAGGGCAAATCCTGAAGCACAATAACCTACTGTATCAATCAGTCATAGGTCCAACAATTCATCTGCTTACCAAATCTCACTCGATTTGACCTTCATGCCTCCTCCATGAAGATTTAGAAGACCAAATAGTCATTTGTTTAACCCTAATTGGCCACTTCTACACTTCCCTCCAAGGTGGGGGAGCCCCATAGCTACTATTTGTATATACAGAAGGGGTTCAGGGTACTTGAGCTGATACTAGTGGGGCAACCAGGTTGGCAAATATTCATGTGTAGAAGTGGCTGATGGAAAAGCTGGGGTAGATGGGCCTGTTGGATGGTGGGGTTGGCCTGTTTCCTATTGCACCCCCCTCCCTTCCACACACACACAGCCAGACATAATATCTCATAGATCCAGCCGGCAGGACCACACCTCGATGTTTATATGTTCTTCTGTAACCTAATCCTGCACTGAATCCAACAGGGCCAATCGGGGGCCAGAGCAGCTGTTACGTTGAACATATTCATCCCTGTGTGTAAATGTTCCTACACCCTGTGCGGCTACTGCCCCCTGGGAAAAGCTTTCGTACCACCCTCTTCACTTAATGAGGGCACAGCAAGATGGCCGATGGACCCCGGTGGCTCTTCTGGTCTATATTCCTTCATTGGTCTTGGACCTCCCTCTCCCACCTCTTCGTTGTCCATCTGTGCCACCTTCTCAAAGTTCTGTTCCTGCCCCTGTGTCTCCAAAACGCTTGTTTTATCTCAATCACTCGGCCTCCTCCAGTGAATGGGGTGCTGTTTGACTCCCTTAATATTAAACTGAAAAATAGAGAGAGAGAGACGGAGGCCCCAGAGGGAGAGAACGTTGCCTGAAGTTTAGCAGCTCATTTAAGGAAAAAAAATTTCCTTCTCTGTATATTTGTATTTATACATATGGGAGGGAGGTGCCATAGTGTTTCCCTTAGACAGTACAGTATGGGGGTACAGCTTATTGTGTGCCCAGAACATTCCTTCTCTGTATATTTGTATTTATACATATGGGTAGGGGGTGCCATAGTGTTTCCCTTAGACAGTACAGTATGGGGGTACAGCTTATTGTGTGCCCAGAACATTCCTTCTCTGTATATTTGTATTTATACATATGGGTAGGAGGTGCCATAGTGTTTGCCTTAGACAGTACAGTATGGGGGTACAGCTTATTGTGTGCCCAGAACATTCCTTCTCTGTATATTTGTATTTATACATATGGGTAGGAGGTGCCATAGTGTTTCCCTTAGACAGTACAGTATGGGGGTACAGCTTATTGTGTGCCCAGAACATTCCTTCTCTGTATATTTGTATTTATACATATGGGTAGGGGGTGCCATAGTGTTTCCCTTAGACAGTACAGTATGGGGGTACAGCTTATTGTGTGCCCAGAACATTCCTTCTCTGTATATTTGTATTTATACATATGGGTAGGAGGTGCCATAGTGTTTCCCTTAGACAGTACAGTATGGGGGTACAGCTTATTGTGTGCCCAGAACATTCCTTCTCTGTATATTTGTATTTATACATATGGGTAGGGGGTGCCATAGTGTTTCCCTTAGACAGTACAGTATGGGGGTACAGCTTATTGTGTGCCCAGAACATTCCTTCTCTGTATATTTGTATTTATACATATGGGAGGGAGGTGCCATAGTGTTTCCCTTAGACAGTACAGTATGGGGGTACAGCTTATTGTGTGCCCAGAACTTTCCCTCTCTGTATATTTGTATTTATACATATGGGTAGGGGGTGCCATAGTGTTTCCCTTAGACAGTACAGTATGGGGGTACAGCTTATTGTGTGCCCAGAACATTCCTTCTCTGTATATTTGTATTTATACATATGGGAGGGAGGTGCCATAGTGTTTCCCTTAGACAGTACAGTATGGGGGTACAGCTTATTGTGTGCCCAGAACATTCCTTCTCTGTATATTTGTATTTATACATATGGGAGGGAGGTGCCATAGTGTTTCCCTTAGACAGTACAGTATGGGGGTACAGCTTATTGTGTGCCCAGAACATTCCTTCTCTGTATATTTGTATTTCTACATATGGGAGGGAGGTGCCATAGTGTTTCCCTTAGACAGTACAATATGGGGGTACAGCTTATTGTGTGCCCAGAACATTCCTTCTCTGTATATTTGTATTTATACATATGGGAGGGAGGTGTCATAGTGTTTCCCATAGTCAGCTTAGTGTTTAACATTGCCTCGCAGGTCCAACCTTTGCACGGGGTCCAGGGGACAAATTAAAGAGAAGCCCCACCTGATAATCCGCAAACACATTTCCAGTTGAGCTTCACTCCCCCCTCTGGGGTTCCTGGCTACGTACCCATTGTATCCCTCTCAATTTCACACCATTCCTTTCACTCGAGATTCTCCGTTATCACACGTTGCTTGTCACCCCCGGCCCCGACTGCCCGACATGCTGCGCGCCTCCCCTGGGAGCTGTCTCCTGTGACACCTTCTCTTTATAATAAACGCTGTGAGAAGGTACAGGCGAGTCGGGGTGGTACTTACCCGAGTCAGCAGCTACTGGTGAAAATGCCTTTTGGCTCTCCTACACACTCCTGAAAGCAAAGCTTGAAGGTTGATGAGATTGTAGGTTAAAACTTTATTGATGTCATAGATATTCTTGCACTGTGCTTGGTTGGACCCCCAAGAGATGCTTGAAATTAAAAAGATTAACAACCATCTGACCTACATAGGGATACGAGTCCTACAATCATCTGACCTACATGGGGAAACAAGTCCTACAACCATCTGACCTACATAGGGATACGAGTCCTACAACCATCTGACCTACATGGGGATAGGAGTCCTACAACTATAAGACCTACATGTGGATTTGCGTCCTACAACCATCTGACCTATATGGGGTATACAAGTCATGCAATCATCTGACCTATATTGGGATAGGAGTCCTACAACCATCTGACCTATATGGGGATGCGAGTCCTACAACCATCTGACCTATATGGGGATGCGAGTCCTACAACCATCTGACCTACATGGGGTATACAAGTCATGCAATCATCTGACCTATATTGGGATAGGAGTCCTACAACCATCTGACCTATATGGGGATGCAAGTCCTACAACCATCTGACCTATATGGGGATACGAGTCCTACAATCATCTGACCTATATTGGGATAGGAGTCCTACAACCATCTGACCTATATGGGGATACAAATCCTACAACTATCTGACCTATATGGGGATACGAGTCCTACAATCATCTGACCTATATGGGGATACAAATCCTACAACTATCTGACCTATATGGGGATACGAGTCCTACAATCATCTGACCTATATGGGGATACAAATCCTACAACTATCTGACCTATATGGGGATACGAGTCCTACAATCATCTGACCTATATTGGGATAGGAGTCCTACAACCATCTGACCTATATGGGGATGCAAGTCCTACAACCATCTGACCTATATTGGGATAGGAGTCCTACAACCATCTGACCTATATGGGGATGCAAGTCCTACAACCATCTGACCTATATGGGGATGCGAGTCCTACAACCATCTGACCTATATGGGGATGCGAGTCCTACAACCATCTGACCTACATGGGGTATACAAGTCATGCAATCATCTGACCTATATTGGGATAGGAGTCCTACAACCATCTGACCTATATGGGGATACAAATCCTACAACTATCTGACCTATATGGGGATACGAGTCCTACAATCATCTGACCTATATTGGGATAGGAGTCCTACAACCATCTGACCTATATGGGGATGCAAGTCCTACAACCATCTGACCTATATGGGGATGCGAGTCCTACAACCATCTGACCTACATGGGGTATACAAGTCATGCAATCATCTGACCTATATTGGGATAGGAGTCCTACAACCATCTGACCTATATGGGGATACAAATCCTACAACTATCTGACCTATATGGGGATACGAGTCCTACAATCATCTGACCTACATTGGGATAGGAGTCCTACAACCATCTGACCTATATGGGGATCAAGTCCTACAACCATCTGACCTATATGGGGATGCGAGTCCTACAACCATCTGACCTATATGGGGATGCGAGTCCTACAACCATCTGACCTATATGGGGATGCGAGTCCTACAACCATCTGACCTATATGGGGATGCGAGTCCTACAACCATCTGACCTACATGGGGTATACAAGTCATGCAATCATCTGACCTATATTGGGATAGGAGTCCTACAACCATCTGACCTATATGGGGATACAAATCCTACAACTATCTGACCTATATGGGGATACGAGTCCTACAATCATCTGACCTACATGGGGATGCGAGTCCTACAACCATCTGACCTACATGAAGGCGAAGTCCTACAACCATCTGACTTACATAGGGATAGGAGTCCTACAATCATCTGACCTATATGGGGATACAAATCTTACAACCATCTGACCTACATGGGGATATGAGTCCTACAACCATCTGACCTATATGGGGCAACAAGTCCTACAACCATCTGACCTATATGGGGATACGAGTCCTACAACCATCTGACCTATATGGGGATACAAGTCCTACAATCATCTGACCTATATGGCGATAGAAGTCCTACAACCATCAGACCTACATGGGGATAGGAGTCCTACAACCATCTGACCTATATGGGGATACGAGTCCTACAACCATCTGACCTATATGGGGATACAAGTCCTACAATCATCTGACCTATATGGCGATAGAAGTCCTACAACCATCAGACCTACATGGGGATATGAGTCCTACAACCATCTGACCTATATGGGTATACAAGTCCTACAATCATCTGACCTATATGGCGATAGAAGTCCTACAACCATCAGACCTACATGGGGATAGGAGTCCTACAACCATCTGACCTACATGGGGAGATGAGTCCTACAACCATCTGACCTACATGGGGATACATGTCCTACAACTATCTGACTTACATGTAGTATCTCCTACACCTTCCCTCAGCTCTCGATAGGAACTTGATCACCACAACTACCAACTGCTTACAAAGTCTGGCACAGAGATAACCCAAATTGGATTGGGAGGAGGCCACAGACAGGATCTATGTACCCACAGACTGATCTATGTAGGCTCTAGCAGAATAGGGAATACTCCAACTGGCCCAATGTCTTGACACCAGAAGAGGGCGTGCCCTGTTTGGAGACATGAGAAAATCGCAGTACTGGGGCAGAAGATAAGTGAAAGGGAGGCCATAACAGTGAGATGGTGAAAGATGAAGAAGAGGGAGAAGCCCTACTGCCCCCACTTTCCAGGCCCGTGTAGCTTCTATGTCTCCCACCGTATCCCATAAGTGGAGGCCAGATAACAAAAAGCCGCCTCAGAAACAAAGAGCCATTTCCCCTGCCCAAAGATTCCTCAGGGGGTTATTGTGCCGCGGGAGAAACCTCCTACTCGGCTTATGAAATCCTTCCCAAATACGCATTCTTCCCTCTCTGTGCCAGAGGTATGTGGCGGCCACAGTTCAGGAGTTTGCTCAGCCACCCACGCAGGCTCAGCATGATGGCCGCCGTCTGTCTGTAGGGCCCGAGCACCGTGGCCGAGGGTTGTATGACAGTTTGGAGAGCGGGGAGGGGGCTCTCGTGGATAAAATGAAGGAATGGAGGACGGGGGAATTAAGAAATATGGCTGGAATGTTTCTGTTTGAAACTTGGCACCGCCGGCGGGGGGCATAAAACAGCCTTCCATGCCCTGGTTGGACTCAAACTTGGCCGACAGTTAGCAGCCGTTACATTTATCTGCAGTCATAAACTGTCATTTAGGAAAGTGGCGAATGGTGCGTTTAGAACGAGGCTGCGCCATAACGTGCACTCCCAGCCGCCATTGGCAACATCCGCATTCCCAGCGCCCGGAGACTTTGGCTCGTTTCTTGGATCCACCCAAAAGTGTCAGATTCACAGCTGTCAAACTGTCAGCCTGGCAGTGCCAGAGAGATCACTGCCTGGTTTTGAGGCCTCTGTGCGGATTCCTAGATGGTAAAATGTCCGAGGGGCAAGAAGAGAAATCAGAGCCTTTGGGCGCATGAAATATTCATGTAACGGCGGGTGTATCCGGCTCCGCCCCTACTGACTGGCGCTGCACAATAACCACATTGCAGTAAACCGTGACTGGGGGGCCTTTATAGAAAGCAATTTGTGTTTTAGGGATAATGTTTATTTAAAAGCATTTGTATTCATTCCCGTGACTGAGCGGAGCGTCAGATATAATTTACTGTACTGCCCCCTGGCATTCATCTGCCCCCTCTGAGTCTCACGTGTAGGGTCCCGGGCTTGTCACTTCCAGCTTAGTGGGGCCTAAATAACTGAAGCTTCCTCGTGTATAAATACAAATATACAGAGAAGGAATGTTCTGGGCACACAATAAGCTGTACCCCCATACTGTACTGTCTAAGGGAAATACTATGGCACCTCCCTCCCATATGTATAAATACAAATATACAGAGAAGGAATGTTCTGGGCACACAATAAGCTGTACCCCCATACTGTACTGTCTAAGGGAAACACTATGGCACCCCCTTCCCATATGTATAAATACAAATATACAGAGAAGGAATGTTCTGGGCACACAATAAGCTGTACCCCCATACTGTACTGTCTAAGGGAAAAACTATGGCACCCCCTACCCATATGTATAAATACAAATATACAGAGAAGGAATGTTCTGGGCACACAATAAGCTGTACAATAAGCTTCGTACTGACAAACTTTGCTCCTGGGAGGAACAGTGCCGGGGAACAAGCATGAAAAATCGCAGTGATTTGGGCACTTGCTCCTGTTCCACACACACTGCATTTATTTTTCCTGCGCCGGCGCCTCCTCCTCTCTCCTGCGGCTCAAACAATGAGCCCTCTCTTCTCTCCATTCACTCGCTGTGCCCTTTCCTCATTCCTGCCCCGTTGTACTGTGGCCTTAGGGGCATCCGTTCCATTCAGCTTATATTGTAACCCCCATGATAAAGTATATTACAGAGTTCCATGGCCATAAGTGAACTCTAATATCCTTATCATTTACAGTAGGGGGTACATTATCCCTTATAATACATGAGTGATACTCAGAGTTCCCTGTATAACTCAGCCTGCAGCCTTGTGCCTTTATATGGGCACAGAACCCCTCAGTGACTGCTAATATCCTTATCATTTACAGTAGGGGGTACATTATCCCTTATAATACATGAGTGATACTCAGAGTTCCCTGTATAACTCAGCCTGCAGCCTTGTGCCTTTATATGGGGGGCACAGAACCCCTCAGTGACTGCTAATATCCTTATCATTTACAGTAGGGGGTACATTATCCCTTATAATACATGAGTGATACTCAGAGTTCCCTGTATAACTCAGCCTGCAGCCTTGTGCCTTTATATCGTCAGAAGACCCTCTTGTGTTATGTATTAATATGGGGGGGTGCTGCCATACTGCTTATTTCAACACAACTTTCTGATCTCCCTTCTCCATTGCAGGCCTTTCCCTTCTGAGGACACCGCAGAGAACGATGATGACATCTACAGGAGCCTGGAGGAACTTGCCGAGTGAGTTATTGCCCATTGCACCCCAAAATATAATGCAATTTACTGTATATTACCTGCTATGAGCTGGCCTACTGAGTACAGCATTATCCTGTCGCCATCTCCTGGATGCAGGCAGTACTGCAGCTGAGCGCTAGGATACAGCCTTGATATTGAGAAAGATATTTTAGTATTTTTTCCACCAGTAAAAGAGGGGCTGCTGGGGGGGCGGAGCTCTTTGCCGGCACAAAATGCGTTTTTGACTTCCATTTCATGCTCTTTGATTTGCCTTTGTGGCTGCGTGTATAAAGCTCCCCCCCGGGGCTCCCCAGCCTGACAGGGTAACAGCATGGGGCCCTTATATTAATATCACTGCCTGTAAATTAGACAGAAACAAGTCGATTGGATGAGAGGATCCCTACGGGGGGGGGGGGGGAGGAGTCTGTATAATAACACTCAGCTCTTCACTCTGCCTGGGAAATAAGGGGGGGGGGGGGGGTTGTTTTGTTTTTTTCACGCTCCAGGCACCCCCAGTGCTGCAGGAAATATCCCCAAACATAGCGCAGCTGTGCTCCTTGTAATCCTCAGCACCCCGAGGCCAAGGTACAGCACCCCTAAGTCAGGGTACAGCACCCGGAGCCATGATGCAACACCCCAAGGTCATTGTACAGCACCCTGAGGCTATGATATAGCACCCCAAGGCTATGATATAGCACCCCAAGACCAAGGTACAGCACCCCAAGGCTATGATATAGCACCCCAAGACCAAGGTACAGCACCCCAAGGCTATGATATAGCACCCCTAGGCCAAGGTACAGCACCCCAAGGCTATGATATAGCACCCCTAGGCCAAGGTACAGCACCCCAAGGCCATTATATAGGATCCCAAGGCCACAGTACAGCACCCCAAGGCCAAGGTATAGCACCCCTAAGCCAGGTGCCAGGGTACAGCACCCGGAGCCATGATGCAACACCCCAAGGCCATTGTACAGCACCCCGAGGCCATGATATAGAACCCCCCGAGGCTATGATATAGCATCCCAAGACCAAGGTACAGCACCCTGAGGCTATCATATAGCACCCCGAGGCCAAGGTACAGCACCCCGAGGCTATGATATATAGCACCCCGAGGCCAAGGTACAGCACCCCAAGGCTATGATATAGCACCCCGAGGCCAAGGTACAGCACCCTGAGGCTATCATATAGCACCCCGAGGCCAAGGTACAGCACCCCGAGGCTATGATATAGCACCCCAAGGCCAAGGTACACCACCCTGAGGCTATGATATAGCACCCCAAGGCCAAGGTACACCACCCTGAGGCTATGATATAGCATCCCAAGACCAAGGTACAGCACCCCGAGGCTATGATATAGCACCCCAAGGCCAAGGTACACCACCCTGAGGCTATGATATAGCACCCCAAGGCCAAGGTACACCACCCTGAGGCTATGATATAGCACCCCAAGACCAAGGTACAGCACCCTGAGGCTATGATATAGCATCCCAAGACCAAGGTACAGCACCCTGAGGCTATGATATAGCACCCCGAGGCCAAGGTACAGCACCCCGAGGCTATGATATAGCACCCCGAGGCCAAGGTACAGCACGCTGAGGCCAAGGTATAGCACCCCAAGACCAAGGTACAGCACCCCAAGGCTATGATATAGCACCCCAAGGCCAAGGTATAGCACCTCTAAGTCACGGTACAGCACCCAAAGCCATGATGCCACCCCTGGGTGCTTTAGTTGTTTAACACTGAGCCCCTATGATGCCAATCTCTGCCAGCGTGACCTCGTTAGGGCAATCGATCCCTAACAGCCTGAGCGCTATAAATGCCTTTCTGATGAATGGGGGAAATGAATGAATGAGCCCCCCCAACCCCCCCGGGCTTCCGGCGCCAGATTCCCTGTATTGATTGTGCCGTTAGAGCATGTGTTCCCCTCGGGGCAGTGAGCGGCGTATGCTCAGCCTGGGGGGGCGCGGGGGGGCAGCCTCATTCCTCTCATTTCTGTGCGTCCCTCCATCCACTGTCAGGGGGGCAGGGGGGGCTCTTTAATCCTATGTATTCATATACAGTTACAGATAGGCCCCAATGGCAGCCTGGTGGCTCAGTGCTTTACTGCATTGCTGTGCTGGGCTGCTTTCATTCTTATCAGCAAAGAGGTTGTATGTTCCCATCAGCCCCTGCCCCAGTGAGCTTACAAACTAAGGTCCCTATCCCATTCCCATCAGTCCCTGCCCCAGTGAGCTTACAATCTAAGGTCCCTATCCCATTCCCATCAGTCCCTGCCCCAGTGAGCTTACAATCTAAGGTCCCTATCACATTCCCATCAGCCCCTGCCCCAGTGAGCTTACAATCTAAGGTCCCTATCACATTCCCATCAGCCCCTGCCCCAGTGGAGCTTACAATCTAAGGTCCCTATCACATTCCCATCAGCCCCTGCCCCAGTGAGCTTACAATCTAAGGTCCCTATCCCATTCCCATCAGCCCCTGCCCCAGTGAGCTTACAATCTAAGGTCCCTATCCCATTCCCATCAGTCCCTGCCCCAGTGAGCTTACAATCTAAGGTCCCTATCACATTCCCATCAGCCCCTGCCCCAGTGAGCTTACAATCTAAGGTCCCTATCCCATTCCCATCAGCCCCTGCCCCAGTGGAGCTTACAATCTAAGGTCCCTATCATATTCCCATCAGCCCCTGCCCCAGTGAGCTTACAATCTAAGGTCCCTATCCCATTCCCATCAGTCCCTGCCCCAGTGAGCTTACAATCTAAGGCCCCTATCCCATTCCCATCAGCCCCTGCCCCAGTGAGCTTACAATCTAAGGTCCCTATCCCATTCCCATCAGCCCCTGCCCCAGTGAGCTTACAATCTAAGGTCCCTATCACATTCCCATCAGTCCCTGCCCCAGTGAGCTTACAATCTAAGGTCCCTATCCCATTCCCATCAGCCCCTGCCCCAGTGAGCTTACAATCTAAGGTCCCTATCCCATTCCCATCAGCCCCTGCCCCAGTGGAGCTTACAATCTAAGGTCCCTATCCCATTCCCATCAGCCCCTGCCCCAGTGAGCTTACAATCTAAGGTCCCTATCACATTCCCATCAGCCCCTGCCCCAGTGGAGCTTACAATCTAAGGTCCCTATCCCATTCCCATCAGTCCCTGCCCCAGTGAGTTTACAATCTAAGGTCCCTATCCCATTCCCATCAGTCCCTGCCCCAGTGAGCTTACAATCTAAGGTCCCTATCCCATTCCCATCAGTCCCTGCCCCAGTGAGCTTACAATCTAAGGTCCCTATCACATTCCCATCAGTCCCTGCCCCAGTGAGTTTACAATCTAAGGTCCCTATCCCATTCCCATCAGTCCCTGCCCCAGTGAGCTTACAATCTAAGGTCCCTATCACATTCCCATCAGTCCCTGCCCCAGTGAGCTTACAATCTAATGTCCCTATCACATTCCCATCAGCCCCTGCCCCAGTGAGCTTACAATCTAAGGTCCCTATCGCATTCCCATCAGCCCCTGCCCCAGTGAGCTTACAATCTAAGGTCCCTATCGCATTCCCATCAGCCCCTGCCCCAGTGAGCTTACAATCTAAGGTCCCTATCACATTCCCATCAGTCCCTGCCCCAGTGAGCTTACAATCTAAGGTCCCTATCACATTCCCATCAGTCCCTGCCCCAGTGAGCTTACAATCTAAGGTCCCTATCCCATTCCCATCAGCCCCTGCCCCAGTGAGCTTACAATCTAAGGTCCCTATCACATTCCCATCAGCCCCTGCCCCAGTGAGCTCCTGGGATGGAATGCATTTGATATAAAGGATAATACTGTAGCGCCCCCGCTGGGTTACTCAGTTCTAGGACAGGCTACAGGCCCCCCATTACCTCTGGCAGACGCTGATGGCTGCACTGGAGCCGCTTACCTGGGATACGTTGGCCAGATGGCCCGGGGGGGGCAGGAGAGGCAGCAGATGGCTAGGACTGGGGGGGGGGGTAGATATATATCAGCGCTACATAAACGCCTAATTGTGCGCTTAATTGATCTGATCACCTTGGGCAGGATCAGCGGGGAAACCTTGGCTCTGTGGGATACAGGGTGCTGCCCGAGTATTGGGTGCAAATTGGTTCCAGGCAGCGCCGGGCTTCTCTTATACTGTTTTAATGGTCAGATGCAGCAAATTGCCCTGTGGCCACAATAGCACTTACCCTCCTGCCCCACCAATACCCCCCTATCCCCACACCCCAAAAGGGTCTGTATCATTTTAACTGGGGGGAGAGGGTACAGCCCTGCTTTATGGCTGAGATTCTAGCTATCTGTATAACAGAGCATTCTGTCACAGTGGCACAGATCCTATCTGATCCCCCCCCATTGTAAGCAGCAGTCCTGCCCTGCTTTATGGCTGAGATTCTAGCTATCTGTATAACAGAGCATTCTGTCACAGTGGCACAGATCCTATCTGATCCCCCCCATTGTAAGCAGCAGTCCTGCCCTGCTTTATGGCTGAGATTCTAGCTATCTGTATAACAGAGCATTCTGTCACAGTGGCACAGATCCTATCTGATCCCCCCATTGTAAGCAGCAGTCCTGCCCTGCTTTATGGCTGAGATTCTAGCTATCTGTATAACAGAGCATTCTGTCACAGTGGCACAGATCCTATCTGATCCCCCCATTGTAAGCAGCAGTCCTGCCCTGCTTTATGGCTGAGATTCTAGCTATCTGTATAACAGAGCATTCTGTCACAGTGGCACAGATCCTATCTGATCCCCCATTGTAAGCAGCAGTCCTGCCCTGCTTTATGGCTGAGATTCTAGCTATCTGTATAACAGAGCATTCTGTCACAGTGGCACAGATCCTATCTGATCCCCCCATTGTAAGCAGCAGTCCTGCCCTGCTTTATGGCTGAGATTCTAGCTATCTGTATAACAGAGCATTCTGTCACAGTGGCACAGATCCTATCTGATCCCCCCCCCATTGTAAGCAGCAGTCCTGCCCTGCTTTATGGCTGAGATTCTAGCTATCTGTATAACAGAGCATTCTGTCACAGTGGCACAGATCCTATCTGATCCCCCCCATTGTAAGCAGCAGTCCTGCCCTGCTTTATGGCTGAGATTCTAGCTATCTGTATAACAGAGCATTCTGTCACAGTGGCACAGATCCTATCTGACCCCCCCATTGTAAGCAGCAGTCCTGCCCTGCTTTATGGCTGAGATTCTAGCTATCTGTATAACAGAGCATTCTGTCACAGTGGCACAGATCCTATCTGATCCCCCCATTGTAAGCAGCAGTCCTGCCCTGCTTTATGGCTGAGATTCTAGCTATCTGTATAACAGAGCATTCTGTCACAGTGGCACAGATCCTATCTGATCCCCCCCATTGTAAGCAGCAGTCCTGCCCTGCTTTATGGCTGAGATTCTAGCTATCTGTATAACAGAGCATTCTGTCACAGTGGCACAGATCCTATCTGATCCCCCCATTGTAAGCAGCAGTCCTGCCCTGCTTTATGGCTGAGATTCTAGCTATCTGTATAACAGAGCATTCTGTCACAGTGGCACAGATCCTATCTGATCCCCCCATTGTAAGCAGCAGTCCTGCCCTGCTTTATGGCTGAGATTCTAGCTATCTGTATAACAGAGCATTCTGTCACAGTGGCACAGATCCTATCTGGAATGAGAACCCCCCCTAATACAGAGAGACCACTGGAGTTCTGACCTCATGTACCCTCTCCCTTTGCTGAGAAATCGCTCCTGGCTGTCAGATGTTGCGCTACTTTTCATTACCATGGATGCTGAGGGTTCTGGCGCTGCTGACAGATGCCATGTTAGCGGGTTAAATAAACAGCAGATTGTGGCTGTTCCTCCTTACGGAGCGAGACAAATACTGGGGGGGGGGGTCCCTGTGACAGAGATGTACATGTTATTCTGAACTGCTGACTCCCCTCTGGGGCTGAATATCAATGCGGCTCATAAAGTCGCTGCTTCTGTGGGGCTACTGGGAGGGGGAATGGGGCCAGGGCTGCAGGCTTCTCATTGGATCCCATAAGCGTTGGGATCTCCACTCTATGACTTGGCTCAGAACTCAAAGGTGATCCGGGAAATCACCAATAAACTCTGAGCAAAAAGGGGGAGCACTGGGGGGGCAGAATCCAGAGAGTCATTGGGGCAAGTAAGTGCCTACTCGAAGTAGGGTTCCCCACCCCCCCCAGATCTTATAGTTTGGTAGCTCCCAAACAGTGGTGTCGGGGTTTGTCATGACCATTGTTGTAAGTAATGAGTCTGGCCAAACTGGCCAATGCTCTGCCCCTTTTTTGGCCACCGGTTCAAACCTGAACCTGATCCCACTGCTTTCCAACCTGCACCCAAACCAACCTAAAGCCCTCTTCTACTGTATGAGCAGCAGCCAATACAAATCCCATCTGATCACTTATTAATGGGCGGGATCAGCCACAATAGGGGGTGTGGCCAGCATTAATACATCACAAGGGGAGGGGCCATGCTTTGACCTGCAACCAGATCCAAACAGCACTCTACTCTTTGCCCAAAGTAGCATGGCCACTATTAGGGGTGTGCAAGTGGTACTGTAGTCAAGGGCCCAATGGCAGAGTCGCCCCAAGATATATAATTGTGGGTGCATATTTAGTATAATGGGTGGAGCTATATGTCCTCTGCCAAAGGGGTGTTGGGATAAATAAGACCCCTTTAGGGGGGAACGACCCCTAAGATAATAGTATGATAACCCCAAAATTCATGATGTACCCTATGTACCCTGTAAGTTACACCTGGGGAAGTATAACTCCCTGCACAGGAAGTAGTGGTGACAAACCACGAGGGTTACTTCCAGTTGGCCAAGTGGGGACAATGGGGCCAAGGGGGAAAGTTCCAGGGCAAGTTTTAGCTTTACCCTGGCCCATAACTCATATATTGTCCAGCCACTAGTGATGCCTTCAGGTACCGTGGTGCCTTCTGACACTTTAGGTGAACCCCAACTAGTGTCTCGGGGGCAACATGTTCCTCGCTACCTTCTTTGATGCCTCAAAGTAGGTGCCCATTTTTTATATTTCTGGCTTGGAGACAAGTTATGGAAGCCCAGAGACTCCATTTTACTCCAAGCAGAACCTTCTGTAGGCCAGTAGTCCCCATGGGGCCACCAAATAACCAATCACAGCCCTTATTTGGCACCCCCAAAGGACTTGGTTGGGGGTTCCCTTGTCTAGATGACTACACCGATGCCAATAAGATATATATAATAAGCACCTCTGCCCATCTTTGTTGTAAGCCCTGACTTTGCCTTCTTGTTGGTTCCAGCGAGCACGACCTGGGGGAGAATGATACGTACGACGTCCCGTGCGAAGAGGATGATATCTACGAAGACATCATCAAAGTTGAAAACCAGCAACCGATGGTGAGTCAGTTGGGTCGGAACCTGAGGAGGAACCATAGGAACGTAGACTTTAGCCAGACATGGAGACCGATTTTCCACCCAAATCCTGACCATGGTTTCCCAACCTGATGTAGGACTCCAACAAAGCCACCGTTTGCCACCTTTAGTTGTCTAGTGGTCTAAAGTCACATGATATTAAGGGTCCTACCGAATCCAAGTGTTGCCAATTTGACCAAACTCCATAGTATTTTATTCTGTAAATGAAGCCAGTTGCCCTTCTCCGAGACATATGGAAGGAGAATAGGAGCCATTAGTCGTCTCTTGCCTCGATAGGCACAGAGTTTGTTTTTTTTCTTCCCAAGCTGCCTCGGGGCGACCCTGCGATCAGCTGGAAACCCAAAGGCTGGCAGTCTGGAAAGCATCCTCCTTGCGAGGAGCTGACAGATCAGGGAGGGGAGGGCGGCGGTTTGAGAGCGAAGAGAGAGCCGGCTGCTCTGTGGGGGCTTTAGAGATCTCAAACTGTCACGGCAAATGGAAGCGCTCATATCTGCCCCGGCGGCACGGCACTTCCTGTGCTCCTTTCAGATATTTCTATGGAAATCTGAGAAGTCCAACCCAAAATGCACACAGAACTCATTATCAAGGTTCCTGAGAACCCATTGGTTGGAGTGTAGGCTTCTTATAATAATTTTGGTGCCCAAAGAACTTACCCTTTACTTCTTAAATAGTACATTTATTGACCAGTTCCTTTCTATGTATATACATATATATATCTACGGTTCTGACTAAGGTCCGTTTTACTTGTTTGCAAGCCTAAATTGGGGTTGGATCTGAATGGGGGATCACAGTTGTTTGATTGGTTGAACCTGAGCTAATGGTTGTGCTTATCTTTCCATGCCTCAGATAAGGTATATGCAGGTAAGGAAGGTTCCTCTCTATCCCATTTATGACCCAAAATTAGTTCTGATACCATGGATTTTCTGTTCGTTCTACAAATCCTTGATGTTCTGAATTGAAGGCCCAGAGTAGGGTGGGAGTGGCCTGTGTAGATACCAGGGAATCTCCTATTGGGCCACCATCAGCGCTTTCCTGTTTCCACCATATCCTCTATACCAATTGGCCGGGGATGTCTCCGGTGGGCCCTCGGAGTCCGGTCCAACACTGAAAGAGAGTGTAGTCCACCAGGACGTCCATTTAGAACCCATAAACTGCACCATTCATCGAATGAATCATTGTGACGTCGCTGACAATTGTGACGTTACTGATTGTGACCTTCCCAGAACCGCCCCAATAGCCCCAAGCATGCTTGCCGTCCTGCCCATCTTCCTATTAGGGATGTCCTGCCCATCTTCCTATTAGGGACGTCCTGCCCATCTTCCTATTAGGGACGTCCTGCTCATCTTCCTATTAGGGACGTCCTGCTCATCCTTGATGTTCTGAATTGTAGGCCCAGCCTTTCACAGCTCAGAACCAATGACAACTCTCAATAAGGAGAGTAGGGTGGGAGTGGCCTGTGTAGATACCAGGGAATTTCCTATTGGGCCACCACTCTGGGGCAATTCCATCAGCGCCTTTCTGTTTCCACCATAACCTCTATACCAATTGGCATGGCCTCCTCTAATAACTTGCCAGGGGTGGGCCCTCGGAGTCCGGTCCAACACTGAAAGTGAGCGTAATCCAGCAGGACTTCCATTTAGAACCCATAAACTGCACCATTCATCTAATGAATAATTGTGACGTCGCTGATAATTGTGACGTTACTGATTGTGACCTTCCCAGAACCGCCCCAATAGCCCCAAGCATGCTTGGCCATCTCCATATCTCCCATAAGGTACCAGGTTTTGCCCTTGATCTTACAATATACCCTCTCTTGTACCATAGAAAATGGGCATGACGGAGGACGACAAAAGGAATTGCTGCTTACTGGAGATTCGGGAAACGGAAGACCGGTATTACAGAACGTTAGAGGATATTAAGACTGTACGTGTTGGGGGGGGGTATTACCACTTGTTTTATTGGTGATATTTAAATCTAATGGGGTGGGGTATAAGTCTTTACTAATCTTTTTTTATAGCAGCTCTTCCATCTTAGATCTTGTAAGGCCCTGGGCTTTGCACGTGCTCAGTGTGCTCTGGACTGCTGCTGAGAAGCTAAGCTTAGGGGTTATGGGAAAATCATTGGAACATTATATAGTTAATTTTGTATATCGGGAGCCGGTCCCTAAGCTCAGGGAGGTGCCGAAAAAGATAATGGGTGCAACAAGGGGGGCCTGATATCCCTGAGCAGGCACTTCCATATCTCAGGGGGCATAAATTGTTACTTTATGGCCGTGCAGTAAAGAAGGACCTTGCCCCGGCGCTGACATGCAAACGGCTGTTATCTAATGTCTCTAGTCATCTTCTCATAAAAACGCCCGTCATTCATACAGCGGGGCCCCCGCACCTTGTTCCTATGAATGATAATAATAATAATAATAGAGATTAAAGAACATGGGGATGTGTAGGAGCCGCAGTAACGACTTCTCATCTGTAAATTCTCTCTCTCTCCTTCAGTATTACATGATCCCCCTCAAGCAGATACTGAGTGTGCAGGAGATCTCCACCATATTCATTAATTTAGAGGTAAACTGTCATGTATTATAAGGCATAATGTACCCCCTACTGTAAATGATAAGGATATTAGCAGTCACTGTGGGGTTCTGTGCCCCCCATATAAAGGCACAAGGCTGCAGGCTGAGTTATACAGGGAACTCTGAGTATCACTCATGTATTATAAGGGATAATGTACCCCCTACTGTAAATGATAAGGATATTAGCAGTCACTGAGGGGTTCTGTGCCCATATAAAGGCACAAGGCTGCAGGCTGAGTTATACAGGGAACTCTGAGTATCACTCATGTATTATAAGGGATAATGTACCCCCTACTGTAAATGATAAGGATATTAGCAGTCACTGAGGGGTTCTGTGCCCATATAAAGGCACAAGGCTGCAGGCTGAGTTATACAGGGAACTCTGAGTATCACTCATGTATTATAAGGGATAATGTACCCCCTACTGTAAATGATAAGGATATTAGCAGTCACTGAGGGGTTCTGTGCCCCCCATATAAAGGCACAAGGCTGCAGGCTGAGTTATACAGGGAACTCTGAGTATCACTCATGTATTATAAGGGATAATGTACCCCCTACTGTAAATGATAAGGATATTAGCAGTCACTGAGGGGCTCTGTGCCCCCCATATAAAGGCACAAGGCTGCAGGCTGAGTTATACAGAGAACTCTGAGTATCACTCATGTATTATAAAGGATAATGTACCCCCTACTGTAAATGATAAGGATATTAGCAGTCACTGAGGGGTTCTGTGCCCATATAAAGGCACAAGGCTGCAGGCTGAGTTATACAGGGAACTCTGAGTATCACTCATGTATTATAAGGGATAATGTACCCCCTACTGTAAATGATAAGGATATTAGCAGTCACTGAGGGGTTCTGTGCCCATATAAAGGCACAAGGCTGCAGGCTGAGTTATACAGGGAACTCTGAGTATCACTCATGTATTATAAGGGATAATGTACCCCCTACTGTAAATGATAAGGATATTAGCAGTCACTGAGGGGTTCTGTGCCCATATAAAGGCACAAGGCTGCAGGCTGAGTTATACAGGGAACTCTGAGTATCACTCATGTATTATAAGGGATAATGTACCCCCTACTGTAAATGATAAGGATATTAGCAGTCACTGAGGGGTTCTGTGCCCCCCATATAAAGGCACAAGGCTGCAGGCTGAGTTATACAGGGAACTCTGAGTATCACTCATGTATTATAAGGGATAATGTACCCCCTACTGTAAATGATAAGGATATTAGCAGTCACTGAGGGGTTCTGTGACCATATAAAGGCACAAGGCTGCAGGCTGAGTTATACAGGGAACTCTGAGTATCACTCATGTATTATAAGGGATAGTGTACCCCCTACTGTAAATGATAAGGATATTAGCAGTCACTGAGGGGTTCTGTGCCCATATAAAGGCACAAGGCTGCAGGCTGAGTTATACAGGGAACTCTGAGTATCACTCATGTATTATAAGGGATAATGTACCCCCTACTGTAAATGATAAGGATATTAGAAGGAGGCATCCTGTGTAGCTCAGTTGGACTCACTCTCTTCTCGTTATTCCCCTCTAGGAACTCATCAAGGTGCATTTTAATTTCCTTCGGACCATCGAGCTCTCGGTCATGTCGGGGGGCAGCACCATCGGGCAGGTGTTTCTGGATTATAAGGAAAAGTAAGGACTTTACCCCCCATTCTCTGCCTCATTTGCCCAGTGGCCGTTTCCCAAGCCCCGGTAGCCCCGCCGGCCTGTATCAGGGGCCTGACTCCGGCCGGTACAGAATAAAGGCAACTCTCCTCTGTAGTCCGTTTGGGGTTATTTATTGCGCAGAATTCCAGCTGAAATTACAGTTTTATTTCTCCCGGCGATTTGTGGCCCAATATAAACGGCTCCATTACCGGTTCTGCCTCCTCAATCGTCAGTTTTATGGGCCGGAGCCGTAAAAGCCAAAACATCGGCCAGCGGAGCTCAGTCTCTGCACTTAATCCGAAATGGGGAGGGTAAAACAGTTGTACAGTTACCCCCGGGGCAGTTATGCCTATGGAATGCTCCTGGCTTCCTCTTGCCCCGCTGCATGGCTCTTTCATTACACATTAAAGGGCAACTTAACTCTTCAGTCATGTTTCTGCAATACATTTGTTATACTCCGTGCCTGTGCCCCGGGGTGGGCATATTTGCTGGGTGACATCACTGGGCCGTGCCAGGAACACGGGAATGGAAGGTATGGGGGGAGCGAATAGGCCGCTGCGCTGACTCAGGGCAGAGGTATGCGATGCTAAGGTGAATAATAGAAAGTCTAGACGCACGTTGGCCTGGGGGGGTTTCCCGGTCAGGACCCCGAGGAATTCCTTTATCCTAAAGAGAGTGTCCTGAGATTCTCTCTCTGGATATTATCAGGGGCTGTTTGCAGGCCTGGTAACACAACAGCTCTTGGTACCATTGAGTTGGATTCCATCACATTGACCATAAAGTGAGTTTAGCTCCTGTGATATGAGATATAAAACATGGTGGTACAGATACAGACGCCATTGTATTCCATACAGAGAAATGTTTCCAAAGGTGCCAACACGGCACATTGGCAAAGCTTTATATCAGGCTTGGGCTAGGAACTACTCCCCGCGGGTAGCCTTGGACTAGGAACTACTCCCCGCGGGTAGCCTTGGGCTAGGAACTACTCCCCGCGGGTAGCCTTGGGCTAGGAACTACTCCCCGCGGGTAGCCTTGGGCTAGGAACTACTCCCCGCGGGTAGCCTTGGGCTAGGAACTATTCCCCGCGGGTAGCCTTGGGCTAGGAACGACTCCCCGCGGGTAGCCTTGGGCTAGAAACGACTCCCCGCGGGTAGCCTTGGGCTAGGAACTACTCCCCGCGGGTAGCCTTGGGCTAGGAACTGCTCCCCGCGGGTAGCCTTGGGCTAGGAACTGCTCCCCGCGGGTAGCCTTGGGCTAGGAACTGCTCCCCGCGGGTAGCCTTGGGCTAGGTACTGCTCCCCGCGGGTAGCCTTGGGCTAGGAACTACTCCCCGCGGGTAGCCTTGGGCTAGGTACTGCTCCCCACAGGTAGCATTGGGCTAGGTACTGCTCCCCACAGGTAGGCTTGGGCTAGGTACTGCTCCCCACAGGTAGCCTTGGGCTAGGTACTGCTCCCCACAGGTAGCCTTGGGCTAGGTACTGCTCCCCACAGGTAGGCTTGGGCTAGGTACTGCTCCCCACAGGTAGGCTTGGGCTAGGTACTGCTCCCCACAGGTAGGCTTGGGCTAGGTACTGCTCCCCACAGGTAGCCTTGGGCTAGGTACTGCTCCCCACAGGTAGGCTTGGGCTAGGTACTGCTCCCCACAGGTAGGCTTGGGCTAGGCACTACTTCCCTTGGGTGGAATAGATGCCTCTGGCTATGGGGCAGATACATTACACCCAATCACTTTGTGCCACTCTTTTTCAGAAGTGATTTTGTTGGGGGGCTGGCTCATTGGGGGACCCCCAGTGGACTGATCCTATTGCTGTCAGTGAGTTCTGTGACTCCTCCCCCTACCGCCAGAAACAGCAGTAACCTCCATAAGCAGATACCGACAGTTGGGGCGCAAGCTGTTCCCCAGGGTAAAAGTATGAGGGGGGTCAATGACATGGCAATGAAAGGGCTGGGGATTGGTTGGCTACTGTTTGTTCCCATGAGGAGTTGCAAGGCCCAGTGTGTCATTTGGCTGGTGTATATAGCCTGCTGTACATCTGATCTATGCCATTGTATTTGTTTAGCTTTGTCAACATTGCCCCCTAGTGGTGAGCCTGGAAACTTCATTTCCGAAGGAACGCTAATTATTCCGAGACCTCCTGTGATTCTCCTGTTTAGTTTATAATTAAGGTTGTACATCACGCAGGCCGTCTGCGCCTTCCATTATTAATCCTATTAATCTGAATTAGACAGGGTTTCAGGCCAGTCCAACGCTTTCATTTGATGCAGCCTTGTATAGTGCATTTCCTTTTCCTAATGGGGTGTGGCTAGGTGGTATAAGGGGAGTGGCCTTGCATGCTCAGGACTTTTTTTTCATGGGGGGGGGGGACCTTTTTAATAGTTGACAGAGCTATTTGCCCACGGCAACATAGTATGGGGCTCCGTGATTCTTGATGGTGGCCTTTATGAAGACACTGGGCCAAGATCCAGTTGCATGGCCTCCCAGATCAATGATAAGGGGCTCTAGGAAGTCCCGCCTGTGCCCTTTGGAAAGGCCATTGGAAGGGCCCATTCACAGGCCAATAAGCTGCCAATATGGCCACCTTAAGTCGTAGTGTCCCCTGTGCAAATTGAGACCCCTCTGTGTAGGAAGCAGTTGTGCCGACCCGTTGTTGTTGATGTGTTTCAATGGAAACGTTTCATTTCAAACATAGCGGCCAAGGTCAGACGTTTATTGGCCGGGGTTAATGGCTTGTTTGTGAAGTCCCGCCTGAGGAGGAATGCAGATGACCTATTGGTCATGAAGGCCATTGGAAGGGCCCAAGCACAGGCCAATAGCTTGCCAAGTATGGCCGCCTTAAGTCGTAGTGTCCCCTGTGCAAATTGAGACCCCTCTGTGTAGGAAGCAGTTGTGCCGACCCGTTGTTGTTGATGTGTTTCAATGGAAACGTTTCATTTCAAACATAGCGGCCAAGGTCAGACGTTTATTGGCCGGGGTTAATGGCTTGTTTGTGAAGTCCCGCCTGAGGAGGAATGCAGATGACCTATTGGTCATGAAGGCCATTGGAAGGGCCCAAGCACAGGCCAATAGCTTGCCAAGTATGGCCGCCTTAAGTCGTAGTGTCCCCTGTGCAAATTGAGACCCCTCTGTGTAGGAAGCAGTTGTGCCGACCCGTTGTTGTTGATGTGTTTCAATGGAAACGTTTCATTTCAAACATAGCGGCCAAGGTCAGACGTTTATTGGCCGGGGTTAATGGCTTGTTTGTGAGTTCTTGCTAAAGCCATAGTGTGGGCGGTGGAACATGGCTTTCTCTAATGCACAAAGGGCGGCTTCTCTTCTCCAGTTTGGGCCGTTTCCCAGCTTTATTGGCTTGTGGTTTGGACGGGGGAACACTGGACCGTTGGGTTTTAAATCATGGTTAATGGTTTATTAGGTTTGGCCGTGGTCTCTGCAGAGCATTCCAGGTTCCTTATACGGAACCAAGTGGCAGAACACTTTGTGTATAAATCTGCGGCACATTCTGGAACAGCTCTTGGCTCTCGATAGCCCTGATTCCAGGGGGACCTTAATAGGCAGAATTGGCAGTAGGACTTAGGTGACCAAAGGGAAAACCAATATCAATTTTGTCACCAACCACAGGCTGCTCATCTACGGGGAGTACTGCAGCCATATTGAATATTCCCAGAAGACCCTGGACCAGCTCATAGCAACCCGTGAAGACGTGCGTACTAAACTGGAGGTAGGGAGTAACTCAATGGTGCAAGTACTGCATCTCAGCCCCAATGATCGGGGGAGGCATTGGAAGTGAGATTGCATTAACACCCCCCCCCCCCCAATCTGTTCCCCCCTCGCCCCGCAGGAATGTTCCCTCAAGGTTCAGGAAGGGAAGTTCAAGCTGCAAGATTTGCTGGTGATTCCCATGCAGAGAGTCCTCAAGTACCATCTCCTGCTCAAAGTAAGTTACGTATTAATGTCACCAGGGAACAAAGTCCAAACTCAACCTGAAGAGTTCAGGTTCATTTGTATAAAATAAGAAATTCCATAAATACATTTAAAGCCACAGGTTCCCACTAGATGGTGGAACAGTGTTGGGGATCAGGCTCACAGTCGGGGTTCCATCCCACAGGGGTCAGTTGGGTTGGGCTCAGGGCTCAGTCAGGGAAGGTTCCCACTAGATGGTGGAACAGTGTTGCTGGGAGTTGCTCCCATTCAGCCACAAGAGCATTAGTCATGTTGGGCAGTGATGTTGGGGATCAGGCTCACAGTCGGGGTTCCATCCCACAGGGGGTCAGTTGGGTTGGGCTCAGGGCTCAGTCAGGGAAGGTTCCCACTAGATGTTGGAACAGTGTTGCTGGGAGTTGCTCCCATTCAGCCACAAGAGCATTAGTAAGGTCGGACACTGATGTTGGGGGTCAGGCTCACAGTCGGGGTTCCATCCCACAGGGGGCAGTTGGGTTGGGCTCAGGGCTCAGTCAGGGAAGGTTCCCACTAGATGTTGGAACAGTGTTGCTGGGAGTTGCTCCCATTCAGCCACAAGAGCATTAGTCAGGTTGGGCAGTGATGTTGGGGATCAGGCTCACAGTCGGGGTTCCATCCCACAGGGGTCAGTTGGGTTGGGCTCAGGGCTCAGTCAGGGAAGGTTCCCACTAGATGGTGGAACAGTGTTGCTGGGAGTTGCTCCCATTCAGCCACAAGAGCATTAGTCAGGTTGGGCAGTGATGTTGGGGATCAGGCTCACAGTCGGGGTTCCATCCCACAGGGGTTCAGTTGGGTTGGGCTCAGGGCTCAGTCAGGGAAGGTTCCCACTAGATGGTGGAACAGTGCTGCTGGGAGTTGCTCCCATTCAGCCACAAGAGAGTGTTACTTTTGGTCACAGTCTACCAGTTATAAGAAGTGGTTCTAGATTTTTGAGCTTTGTGGGTTCTGTTCCAGAATGTGGGTGCAGTTCTTCATAGGGTGCAGCAGAGACGTTTGGCTTTATAAGGGTTGACAGATGGCTTCTCATTGCAGGAACTTCTCAGCCACACAGCAGACAGCCCAGAGAGACAGACGCTAAAGGAAGCCCTGGACGCCATGCAGGTAGGTCATCAGCCGATGGGTGACCCTAGCCAGATTGTGCCATCAGTGGTTTTCTCAAGAGGTTCGCTTCTTGGTCAGAAATGATCACTTGATTGGATATATACTAAACCCATTCACTTTTGTAGGACCTTGCCATGTACATTAATGAAGTGAAACGGGACAAAGAAACCTTAAAGAAAATTAGCGAGTTCCAGAACTCCATAGAGAACCTGGTAAGTTCTTCCAGAGATACGATTTCCTAGAATAGTATCTACCGGCCTGCAGTCACCTGTACAGATGCCGTGTTTGGATCTATGTGATGTTTAAGCATTCCCACTCAATAGTCTATACCCAAACCCACTCCTCCTTTTCCAGCAAGTCAACCTGGAAGAATTTGGGCGGCCAAAGATAGATGGGGAGTTAAAAGTTCGTTCCATGGTCAACCAGGCCAAACAGGACAGGTGAGTGGCGCTCTCAGTAACGTTGCTCCTGACTGGTTAGATCGTGTCGGTGACTCGATGACTCTCGTGTTTTACCCGGTCAGGTATCTCTTTCTGTTCGACAAAGTAGTGATTGTCTGCAAAAGGAGAGGCTACAACTACGAGCTGAAGGAAATCATCGAACTGCTGTGTCACAAGATGAGCGACGACCCCATGAACAACAAAGATGTTAAAAAGGTGAGGGGCCTTAAGTATCTCCCAGCATTCCTTGGAACCCACAAACTTCCTTGAGTGGAGCCTTGGGTGTGGGTGGGAGCAGTGGTCCAAGGACCTCATTGAGTAGAAGTAGAACCTCTGTTTAGTTGATAGGTATAATGTTTCCTTATGTCTAACTACCTCTCTCTACTTTACTCCCCCTACGCTGACCTAGTCCCATGGGAAAATGGTAAGGACACCTCAACGGAACTTATTGAACATGTCTTCTTCTTCATTCAGTTTGACATTGCAAAGGAGGCGGTGCATGTTCCCCCCCCCCCCCCCCCGAATCCTCTTCTCCATTATCCATGGTTGGGCCTCTAGGGTTGTCCTATTGGTGGCTTTCTCTTGGCTGGTTTACTGAAGGTGTTGGGAGATGTCTAATTGCCACTCCCCTCACTCAAGGAGCCATGTTGTCTCTGTCTCTTTCAGTGGTCCTATGGGTTCTTCCTGATCCATCTCCAGGGCAAGCAGGGCTTCCAGTTCTTTTGCAAGACGGAAGAGATGAAGAGGAAGTGGATGGAGCAGTTTGAAATGGCAATGTAAGAGAAAATGAAGGTGGTTGCTCCCCCAGTCGAATCCAATCACATTTAGTTTCAGCCCATAGCAAGTAATCACATTGGCAGTCATCTAGCCACCTACAACCAATCAAGTGTCGTCTTTCAGTCCATTACCCCATGACAACCAGTCTCCTTTAGACCAATAAAAGCTTCTTGGGTAGATGAAGATACTGCATATGGGCTACCCCTAGCCACCTCTCCAGTAGTCGGCAGGTCCCTCAGGCCATCTTGAAGGGAACCCTAGCTAAACTTTCATTTCTATCAGGTCAAACATAAAGCCCGACAAGGCCAACGCCAACCACCACAACTTCCAGATGTTTACATTCGACAAAACCACCAACTGCAAAGCCTGCAAGATGTTCCTAAGGTGAGTGGGTTATACTTTGTCTCCATGGTAGTGGTAATTCAGCTTGACCTTGATCTAGAACTCTATCAGAAGAGCTGCCAGATTCTCATACTTGAGCCCCGTTCCTTCTCAAAAAGGTTGATCCTGTCAGCGTCGGACTGGGGGGTGAAGGGCCCACCGGGGCTCCCGCCGGCTGCGTCCCTTAAGTCTCTCCCCCCTGACCCCCCTCTCAGCGCCCCCCACCCAACGTCCTCCCCCGAGTGCGCATAATTTAACGCATCGGGAGGAGCTGTCGGGCAGAGGGAGCGCAGCAAGGGTCGGGTCTGGGTTGCTGGGGCCCACTAGAGCCGGGGCCCACCGGGATTTTTCCCGGGGGCCCACTAGAGCCGGGGCCCACCGGGATTTTTCCCAGTGGCCCAGTCCGACCCGGGATCCTGTCATGGTTCATCAACTTACTTTTTAAGCTATAACTTGACGACTCTGCGCTGGTACTCTAACAAGGGTAGCAGGGGGTCTAGTAACCCATAGCAACCAATCACATAGATGCTTTCAAACAGTGCATTGTAAGTAGGAAATCTAATAAACAGTCAATAGGTTTTATAGCAGTTGATACTCAGAAAGCGCCGACGGCACCACCCCCATTGTATGGTTTGGCCCCCCCCCAAAGATGATTTATGGAGAAGGCTAATCAAGCGGGTTCCTGGGGTGCCCGTCTGGCACTTTACTGGCTGCAGCTGAACTCTACGTGACCGAGTAATTCATCCGACGCGTGGCCGCTCTCCCATTCGCTGATAAGCCCCCGCCATAATCATCCATCAGTAATGAGCGTGCAATTAAATATCACTTTGAGTCAGCGCTGGCGATCGAATCAGAGTAATAAAATAAGCACCGGGGGGCCCGGACGGAGGGGGGGAAGAAATGTGTATCTGCCCCATCAGTTTTTATTATAAAGGTAAAATACAGTTTGCTCTTAAAGAGACAGTAACAACGGGGCACATTACTAGTATATAGTTGGGAAAGTGCCACGTGTGGGGCAGGGGGAGTAATAGATTGTCATTCTCTTTTCTCCCCCCACAGGGGCACTTTTTACCAGGGATATTTTTGTTCACGGTGCGGCGTTGGGGTCCATAAGGAGTGCCTGGAAACAATTCACGCCTGCAAAATCGGTAATATATATCTATATCCAGATAACATGTATCTATATCCAGAATGACAATATATATCTATATCCAGATAGTATGTATCTATATCCAGAATGACAATATATATCTATATCCAGATAACATGTATCTATATCCAGAATGACAATATATATTTATATCCGGATAATATATAGCTGTATCCAGATAATATATAGCTGTATCCAGATAATATATAGCTGTATCCAGATAATATATATTTATATCCAGATAATATATAGCTGTATCCAGATAATATATAGCTGTATCCAGATAATACATATCTATATCCAGATAATACATATCTATATCCAGATAATACATATCTATATCCAGATAATACATAGCTGTATCCAGATAATACATAGCTGTATCCAGATAATACATAGCTGTATCCAGATAATATATAGCTGTATCCAGATAATATATAGCTGTATCCAGATAATATATAGCTGTATCCAGATAATATATAGCTGTATCCAGATAATATATAGCTGTATCCAGATAATATATAGCTGTATCCAGATAATATATAGCTGTATCCAGATAATATATATCTATTTTTTTTTTTATTTCAGGTGGCTCTACGGATGATGTGGTAAGATTTCCCCTTTCCCTTGCCTTGTAGTCTCTTTCTCTACTGTCTCTGTCTCCATCTCTGTCTGTAAATATGTTTGTTTCTGTCACATTTCTAAAGTCTGCCCTTGCTTTTTTCAGGATTCTCTAATCACAGTGTCAGGTAAGCGCCAACTACCTTCACTATGGCAGCTCCTCCCCCGGATTGTACCGTAATGTCCTATTGGGTTCCCAAACATAGTCAGTGAGATTGGTGCTAAACTGGCGCAGTCTCTCCCAGATCAGATCCAGTGTCCTAAAGGGGATGCCCAGTCCCAAACCCAGTGAGAATGAGGAATGAATGGATATTGGGGAGTTGTATCAGGAGTCAGAACCAGCAGTGCAGGGAAGGGAAAGGGACAGACACAGTGACAGTTACACATAACTATAAACCCAGTGAGAATGAGGAATGAATGGGTATTGGGGAGTTGTATCAGGAGTCAGAACCAGCAGTGCAGGGAAGGGAAAGGGACAGACACAGTGACAGTTACACATAACTATAAACCCAGTGAGAATGAGGAATGAATGGGTATTGGGGAGTTGTATCAGGAGTCAGAACCAGCAGTGCAGGGAAGGGAAAGGGACAGACACAGTGACAGTTACACATAACTATAAACCCAGTGAGAATGAGGAATGAATGGATATTGGGGAGTTGTATCAGGAGTCAGAACCAGCAGTGCAGGGAAGGGAAAGGGACAGACACAGTGACAGTTACACATAACTATAAACCCAGTGAGAATGAGGAATGAATGGGTATTGGGGAGTTGTATCAGGAGTCAGAACCAGCAGTGCAGGGAAGGGAAAGGGACAGACACAGTGACAGTTACACATAACTATAAACCCAGTGAGAATGAGGAATGAATGGATATTGGGGAGTTGTATCAGGAGTCAGAACCAGCAGTGCAGGGAAGGGAAAGGGACAGACACAGTGACAGTTACACATAACTATAAACCCTGTGAGAATGAGGGATGAATGGGTATTGGGGAGTTGTATCAGGAGTCAGAACCAGCAGTGCAGAGAAGGGACAGACCGTTACACATAACTATACATATAAATAGGGGGCGCCATCCATTCTAACCTACCATTTCACAACCCGAGTCCCAGCCATGTTTGCCTGTTGCCCTATGGTCCATCCCACTGACAGTTCCCTCTGGCGCCCCCCGTTGGTATAAGGCAATGTGCATGCACTGGTTTTGGGCGACGCCCGGGCACCAATTTTAACCTGCACTGCTCCCTTCCCGGCCAGGGGGCAGGACTCTCCCATGTAGGACACAGCAGAAAATGAGAAGTGCAGTGACAAATGATTTCTCCGGCCTTCTGAGAAACAGCTCATGTAATTTGATAAATCTCAAATGTTACCAAGGTACGGAGCCCGAAACGCGCATGGTCCGGGAAGGATCCTAAACGTGTCCTTGAAATAAGCTTGGCTTAAAAACTCATCCATATCTGTGATTTATTAATGAACTTATAGCCTCTCGTTTGACGCATCTGATTATCAAGCTCAATAATTTAATTTAACGACCTTATTACGATAAGCAGCTCCGCCCACATGGGGATTTATCGTCGGCGCTCAGCTGGTTAAGCCAGACTTATTTTGCAGTGACGCAGATCTGCCCATGTTCGTAGCCTCCCCCTAAGTAGAAGGGTATAGAGGCCGAGGCTTGTTGCATGCTGTGTGATACTACGGAGTGCGGCTCCCTGAGGATTTGCATGATGGCGCTCTACGCCCATTGGGTTATTGACCGCCGTGTCCTCTTTCTAGGGCCTAAAATGGTTGCGGTACAGAACTACTTTGGAAACCCGGCGCCTCCAGGGAAACCCGTGTTAACGTTTCAGAAAGACGATGTGATCGAGTTGCTGCGAGGTGACCCCAATTCTCAGTGGTGGGAGGTGAGTCATGGCTCAGTTGGCATTTCTTGGTAGTAGGGTGAAGAGTTTGAGGCTCAGTTTGCCAATTCTTGGTGGTGGGATGAAGATTCAAGGCCGAGTGAATTCATTCTTGGTGATAGGATGAAGAGTTTGAGGCTTATTGAGCTAATTCTCAGTGGTGGGAGGTGAGTCAAGGCTCAGTTGGCATTTCTTGGTGGTAGGGTGAAGAGTTTGAGGCTTATTGAGCTAATTCTTGGTGATGAGAGGCAAGTCAAGGCTTAGTTTGCCAATTCTTGGTGGTGGGGTGAAGATTCAAGACCAAGTGCAATCATTTTTGGTGGTTGGATGAAAAGTTTGAGGCTTATTGAGCTAATTCTTGATGATGAGAGGCAAGTTAAGGCTCAGTTTGCCAATTCTTGGTGGTGGGATGAAGATTCAAGGCTGAGTGCAATCATTCTTGGTGGTAGGATGAAAAGTTTGAGGCTTATTGAGCTAATTCTTGATGAGAGGTGAGGCAAGGCTCAGTTTGCCATTTCTTGGTGGTGGGATGAAGATTCAAGGCTGAGTGCAATCATTCTTGGTGGTAGGATGAAAAGTTTGAGGCTTATTGAGCTAATTCTTGATGATGAGAGGTGAGGCAAGGCTCAGTTTGCCATTTCTTGGTGGTGGGATGAACATTCAAGGCCGAGTGCATTCATTCTTGTTGATAGGATGAAGAGTTTGAGGCTTATTGAGATAATTCTTGGTGATGAGAGGCAAGTTAAGGCTCAGTTTGCCATTTCTTGGTGGTGGGATGAACATTCAAGGCCGAGTGCATTCATTCTTGTTGATAGGATGAAGAGTTTGAGGCTTATTGAGCTAATTCTTGGTGATGGGAGGCAAGTCAAGGCTCAGTTTGCCAATTCTTGGTGGCGGGGTGAAGATTCAAGACCAAGTGTAATCATTCTTGGTGATAGGATGAAGAGTTTGAGACTTTCTTCGCTAATGCTCAGTTGTGGAGTGTGAACCAAGGCTCAATGGCTAATTCTCAGCTAAACACAAACTCCCAGTGGCGAGTCAAGCTTTAGTGTGCTAATTCTCAGTGCTAGGGTCAAGAATCATGGCTCAGTGTTGAATTCTTAGTTCTTGGTGGCGCGGGTGAAGATTTGAGATGGAGTTTGAGTTGTTCGGTGGTAGGATGAAGAGTTTGAGGCTTGGTTCTGTAATTCCCAGTAGTTGGTGGTTGGTTAAGGTTTGTTGCAATAATTCCCAGTGGTGGTGGGGTGAAGAGCTGTGACTCAGTGTGCTAATTCTTGGTAGTGGGGTGAAGATTAGATGGTGCATCAATTAACTCTTGGTGGGTGAGTTGCGCTTTAGTATTGATAGGTTGAGTCAAGGCTTAATGTGTTCATTCTCAGTGGTGGTGGGGAGAAGACGATGATTCAAGGCTCCATTCTCTAATTGTTCATGGAAGATGTTGAGGCTCGGTGCACTAATTCTTGGCGATGGTTGGAGGGGCGGGTCTATGTCCTACTCCGCCTGGTTGATGCTCTGTAAAACTAACATGGCTGCTGTTTTTGTTGCTCTACAGGGACGGCTATTGCTTACTAAGAAGTCTGGTTATTTCCCAAGTTCCTCGGTGGAGCCATGTCCTGTGGAACCAGTAAGCGCTACTTTATCACTCCCTTGGCGTTCCTCTATGAAATTGCTTTGAATACTACATAACAAGTCTTATTTTCCCTTTCTTCCCATCCAGCTTGTGATCCGCAGTGATTACAGTAAATACCCGTGGTAGGTCCCAGCACATTACTGATGTTTTGTGTCCGTAACATTCCCGACCTTCCAAGCTAACTTCTCTCCATCTTCTCCCTGTAGGTTTGCCGGTAACGTGGAGAGGCCCCAAGCGGACAACCTTCTCAAAGGCCACGTTAGTGGGACGTACCTAATCCGAGAGAGGCCGGCAGAGGCCGAACGCTTCGCCATCAGCATTAAGTATGTACCCAGGGCTTACTAAGTGCCAGTTGATAGCCTCTGTCTGGCCTCTCCTCCGACTGACTGTCGTTTTATCCCTCGGCAGGTTCAATGACGAAGTCAAACACATAAAGGTTGTAGAGAAGAACAACTGGATCCACATCACAGAGGCCAAGAAGTTTGAAAGCTTATTGGTAAGTGCGGCTCGTGTTTGGGGGGGTAGATAATAGGGCAGATATAGGCCCATGCCAGTACCAGGCTGTTCCTGCTGAACTGGTGGCGGAACTGATGCCCTGGTCTTTGTCTGCGCAGGAACTGGTGGAATACTATCAGACGCACTCGCTGAAGGAAAGCTTTAAGCAGCTGGACACCACGTTAAAGTACCCCTACAAATCCAGAACGGGCCGCAGCAGTAGCAGCAGCAGCAGCAATACGCCCCGGGCCCCAGGTAAGAGCGCACGGATCAGTATGCGGATAAGTTGGAGGCTCCTACCATTGGTCGTGCCTTGGTGGGCGGGTTGGTCACACCGGCGCTTTCCCATTTAACCTAAATTATTTATATTTTGTCCAATTGCTTCTCCCAGTTACTTTGCAATTGTAAGCATTAATCTAGAACCTAATCTAGAACTTTATTATTTGGGTTTTGCTGCTTTGGAAATGGTCTTTACTTCTTGCCGTTCTTCTACCTTTTTGTTTTTCTCTGACCTCTTTGCAGCCTCCTGCGCTTCCTACAACTTTTCTTTTCTCAGTCCTCAGGGCCTCAACTTCCCTTGCCAGAACCCGTCCACTCCCTTCTGGTCAGGTACTGGCGCCCTTTTAATGGGTTTTTTTTTTGTTTTATTTCCTGCCTTTCGTTACATGTGGAACACAGCGTCACCTTGTGGTCATGTCTGGGCACTGCATGGAGCTGTTTGTCATTGTGCAGCAGGGGGCTCGGTGCTGCTGTTTGGGGGGGTTGTATAAAGCAGCCCCCCGTCTCATTTAGCCTGGCACAGGGCAGGAAGTCACCTTCTAATACCATTTCCTTTCATGTGTTACGTCCTTTTTCTTTGTCTTTTCACCCAACAGTCCTGCTTCTTTCATATCCATCATTCCTGGATCTACAGCATTCCAACCTGCAACTCCCAGCAGCCTCAGCTAATGGAGGTATAGACATTCCCATTGGGTCAGTTAGTGAACCTGCCCTTGCTTGGCTGGCTGGGGTTGCTGGGAGATTGGAGCTTAACTCCAGTAGCTAAATAAATATACTACTTTTACTTGGGAACTCTGAGTATCACTCATGTATTATAAGGTATAATGTACCCCCTACTGTAAATGATAAGGATATTAGCAGGCACTGAGGGGTTCTGTGCCCATATAAAGGCACAAGGCTGCAGGCTGAGTTATACAGGGAACTCTGAGTATCACTCATGTATTATAAGGTATAATGTACCCCCTACTGTAAATGATAAGGATATTAGCAGTCACTGAGGGGTTCTGTGCCCATATAAAGGCACAAGGCTGCAGGCTGAGTTATACAGGGAACTCTGAGTATCACTCATGTATTATAAGGGATAATGTACCCCCTACTGTAAATGATAAGGATATTAGCAGTCACTGAGGGGGTCTGTGCCCCCCATATAAAGGCACAAGGCTGCAGGCTGAGTTATACAGGGAACTCTGAGTATCACTCATGTATTATAAGGGATAATGTACCCCTACTGTAAATGATAAGGATATTAGCAGTCACTGAAGGGTTCTGTGCCCATATAAAGGCACAAGGCTGCAGGCTGAGTTATACAGGGAACTCTGAGTATCACTCATGTATTATAAGGGATACTGTACCCCCTACTGTAAATGATAAGGATATTAGCAGTCACTGAGGGGTTCTGTGCCCATATAAAGGCACAAGGCTGCAGGCTGAGTTATACAGGGAACTCTGAGTATCACTCATGTATTATAAGGGATAATGTACCCCCTACTGTAAATGATAAGGATATTAGCAGTCACTGAGGGGTTCTGTGCCCATATAAAGGCACAAGGCTGCAGGCTGAGTTATACAGGGAACTCTGAGTATCACTCATGTATTATAAGGGATAATGTACCCCCTACTGTAAATGATAAGGATATTAGCAGTCACTGAGGGGTTCTGTGCCCATATAAAGGCACAAGGCTGCAGGCTGAGTTATACAGGGAACTCTGAGTATCACTCATGTATTATAAGGGATAATGTACCCCCTACTGTAAATGATAAGGATATTAGCAGTCACTGAGGGGTTCTGTGCCCATAAGTGTACCCATTGGTGCCCACGTACCAAGAGCTTACAATCAATGAGTTGTAGGAATAGAGTGGCCCAAGTGGCTGCAGTGTTTGGTTGTAGCACCAAGCCCTTAGCCGCAGCCAGAGATGGCCAATGGGACAGACAGGCCACACCCCTCACCCCCAAACCATTTACTTTCTCCCCCCGGCAGTGTTCACGCCACGACCGGTAGGAACGGCCATCGCCAGGTACAACTTCGCCGCCAGAGACATGCGCGAGCTTTCCCTACGGGAAGGGGACGTCGTCAGGATCTACAGCCGGATTGGAGGGGACCAGGGATGGTGGAAAGGAGAGACCAATGGCAGGGTGAGTGCGTGGGCCAATCAGAAGGCTTCTCTTTAGAAGGGCAACACTGGTGCAGCTGTAGCTGATGCATCACACTGAAATTTCGGGGATACGTCATTGTGGGTAAAAAAACATGGCGGCTCTATCCAGATGTGTGTGTCTTGGTGTATGAATTGGCTTCCAAGGCCTCTGCCCTTAGCAACCAGTCGATGTGCTAAACGGATTGTAGCCAGGTGATATTTACTGCTGTTTCCTTCTTACAGATTGGGTGGTTTCCCTCGACGTACGTGGAAGAGGAAGGGGTCCAATGAGCTCCCCCACTCCGGACCAAGCCCCTCCTACCTGAGACATTTGCACAACAGACACTCCCTGAAGTGACACCCTCTTGCATTCCGCAGGCCGAGCCTGACCGCCGCCTTTGGCTCCTTTCGCCCGTACTACTTGTATATAAGATTTATAATGCTGATCTACGGCAGGCGTATGAGGAACTGATTGGTGGAATGTTGCCGGCGCATCTTTTAACGGAATTAAAGTCATTCCAGATCTGGCTGCGTTTGTATCATGTTTTCTTGGAAGCACCCACAATTCCCGCTCCGGCCAGAGGCTGTATGCTGATTCGCTGAATTTATCCCAGATCTGATTCGCCGAATTTCTCCCTTAATACACCAGACACACACAGAAAGATGTTATATGCAAATATACACAAGAGTTTATAAACAGTGTAACCCCCTACTGTAAATGATAAGGATATTAGCAGTCACTGAGGGGTTCTGTGCCCATATAAAGGCACAAGGCTGCAGGCTGAGTTATACAGGGAACTCTGAGTATCACTCATGTATTATAAGGGGTAATGTACCCCCTACTGTAAATGATAAGGATATTAGCAGTCACTGAGGGGTTCTGTGCCCCCCATATAAAGGCACAAGGCTGCAGGCTGAGTTATACAGGGAACTCTGAGTATCACTCATGTATTATAAGGGATAATGTACCCCCTACTGTAAATGATAAGGATATTAGCAGTCACTGAGGGGTTCTGTGCCCCCCATATAAAGGCACAAGGCTGCAGGCTGAGTTATACAGGGAACTCTGAGTATCACTCATGTATTATAAGGGATAATGTACCCCCTACTGTAAATGATAAGGATATTAGCAGTCACTGAGGGGTTCTGTGCCCATATAAAGGCACAAGGCTGCAGGCTGAGTTATACAGGGAACTCTGAGTATCACTCATGTATTATAAGGGATAATGTACCCCCTACTGTAAATGATAAGGATATTAGCAGTCACTGAGGGGTTCTGTGCCCATATAAAGGCACAAGGCTGCAGGCTGAGTTATACAGGGAACTCTGAGTATCACTCATGTATTATAAGGTATAATGTACCCCCTACTGTAAATGATAAGGATATTAGCAGGCACTGAGGGGTTCTGTGCCCCCCATATAAAGGCACAAGGCTGCAGGCTGAGTTATACAGGGAACTCTGAGTATCACTCATGTATTATAAGGGATAATGTACCCCCTACTGTAAATGATAAGGATATTAGCAGTCACTGAGGGGTTCTGTGCCCATATAAAGGCACAAGGCTGCAGGCTGAGTTATACAGGGAACTCTGAGTATCACTCATGTATTATAAGGGATAATGTACCCCCTACTGTAAATGATAAGGATATTAGCAGTCACTGAGGGGTTCTGTGCCCCCCATATAAAGACACAAGGCTGCAGGCTGAGTTATACAGGGAACTCTGAGTATCACTCATGTATTATAAGGGATAATGTACCCCCTACTGTAAATGATAAGGATATTAGCAGTCACTGAGGGGTTCTGTGCCCATATAAAGGCACAAGGCTGCAGGCTGAGTTATACAGGGAACTCTGAGTATCACTCATGTATTATAAGGGATAATGTACCCCCTACTGTAAATGATAAGGATATTAGCAGTCACTGAGGGGTTCTGTGCCCATATAAAGGCACAAGGCTGCAGGCTGAGTTATACAGGGAACTCTGAGTATCACTCATGTATTATAAGGGATAATGTACCCCCTACTGTAAATGATAAGGATATTAGAAGTCACTGAGTTACAGTAGGGGAGACATTATCTCTTATAATAAAGTGTCCCCTATAATTCTCAACCTAGTTTGGTCACAGAACCCTTTGAATATCCTAATCATATACAGTAGGGGGTAAAACAGCAGCCTGGTATTTAAATAAAAGTGTCTAATTGTGAGATTATATCACAATGATGATGTCTCACACACAGCCAATAGGCTGCTCTGTATGAATAAAGATCAAATATTGGCCCCTTATATGCTGCTATATTATATACAGTCCAAAGTAGAGGGACAGACGCCCCCTAATCCTGCTATTGACAGTAATGGTGCTGCGTGGCACCCTTGGGAAGAGCCTGTTCCGTAGGGCGCACACAGACAAGCGCCGGTGCCACCTGATCCCACCGTGGGCTCCTATTTCCTATGCCTTGGGCTCCGGCGGAGTGGAAACGTGGATCAGGTGGTTGGGAAAGTAACTTTATCCGGAGGGTTTCCAGCAATAAGCAGAGCCGGGAGTGAGGCGAGGGGCTGATAGCGTTCCTCCGGGGCATTATTATATTAAAGTGAATATCGGCCCGAGGGGGACGGGAAGCCCCAGAAGCATGCAGGTAAGCAATACCTTTATTTTATATGAGTCCTGATCAATTATTTACTGTATATGTGGTGCAATTGATGCCCCGGAGCCTTCCCATAACTGAAAGCTATGGTATCTGTAATACCAGGGAGAAAGAAAAGGGGCACCAGCAGGGGGCAGGCAGTTACCATATAAGAGAGGGGCAACATGAGAGCCACCCAGTTTGCATTGGGGCAAAGGGAATCACCTTATGATGCCCTAAGACAAATGGGAAGCAAAGGGTAAATAGTCTTGTACTCGGAAACTGGAAGCCTTCCAGATATTGCTCCTCCAACAATAGAAGGCCGTGGTGCAACTGAATCTGCTGGGCCTTTGCTATGGGGGAGATGCTGGGGGGCTGTAGTTTGGGCCTCCATTTGGTGCTGAAGTTAATATTAACCACTGCCCTAAAACAGACGGGAAGCAAAGGGGAAATAGTCTTGTACTCGAAAACTGGAAGCCTTCCAGATATTGCTCCTCCAACAATAGAAGGCCGTGGTGCAACTGAATCTGCTGGGCCTTTGCTATGGGGGAGATGCTGGGGGGCTGTAGTTTGGGCCTCCATTTGGTGCTGAAGTTAATATTAACCACTGCCCTAAAACAGACGGGAAGCAAAGGGGAAATAGTCTTGTACTCGGAAACTGGAAGCCCTCCAGATATTGCTCCTCCAACAGTAGAAGGCCATGGTGCAACTGAATCTGCTGGGCCTTGGCTATGGGGGAGCTGTAGTTTGGGCCTCCAGTTGGTGCTGAAGTTAATATTAACCACTGCCCTAAAACAGACGGGAAGCAAAGGGGAAATAGTCTTGTACTCGAAAACTGGAAGCCTTCCAGATATTGCTCCTCCAACAATAGAAGGCCGTGGTGCAACTGAATCTGCTGGGCCTTGGCTGTGGGGGAGATGCTGGGGGGCTGTAGTTTGGGCCTCCAGTTGGTGCTGTAGTTAATATTCAGCTCTGACCATTCATATTTCCCACAAAGAGCTGCCATATTGCTTTTAGTTCACAGCCATTCCAGTGGTTAAGCAATATGGCGCCCCCTACCCACAGAATATTCATGTAGTCCTCCTCTTAATAAGGTAGTTTGCTTTCTCATATAGAACAGGTACAGGACCTATAGGAGAACGCCATGCCTTAATTACTTAGTTGTGACTGGTTAACCACACATCAGCTAATTTTGATTGGCAAGGATGTCTTAAGAGTGATCATGCAATTGCACCAATCACTTTTGCCTCCCATACCCTGAAGAGGATAGTTTTATTTGCCCTAAGGATGCATCAAGGAGATCACTGGTTACAACCGTGTCTCCAAGGGCTGGTTCAGATATATCACCCCAACAGTCTTAACACCACAGGTCCACTCCTATTGATTGATGAATGTTCTCCATATTCCTTGGTTCTACTAGCCAAACATAAAAAATTCTCTTTTTAATGTGTTCTAGGTGGCACCTTGCAGGCTCCGCACCCACCAATGGTGCTTCATCCTTTTCAACATTGTGCTGTTCCACGCCTTGCTCTTCGGAGCGGACTTCATGGAGGAATACCTGATGCAATCTGTGCCCGTGTCTTACACAGAAGGAAGGTTCCTTGAGATCAGAGAACAAGCGAGGAACCTGAACATGCAACTCCTGAAGAAAAATATCTCCGAGTCCTATGTAATTAGGGAGGAAGGTCTTTGTTCTGGTCGGGATGTCTTTCTGCTTATGGTGGTTTCCAGCAGCCCAGAAAACAAGACAAGGCGGGACACGATCCGACGCACTTGGGGTAACATGACCAATTACAAAGACCTTGTAGTGGTGCGGATGTTTGCTTTGGGAAGGCCAACCTCGGAAGAAACTCAGGCGGAGCTCCTAGTTGAATCCCAGGTCCATAAGGACATGGTGGAAGCAAGCTTCTTGGATACCTATGAGAACAGAACACTGAAAGTCATCACGTCCATGGAGTGGATTGTAACCTTTTGCCCCAACGCCAGATTCATCCTCAAAGTCGACCAAGAGGCGTTTGTGAACGTGGAGAGCCTAGTTGATTATCTGAGCTACCTGCTGACCTTGGAAAGACGTTCTGAAGATGTCTACATTGGAAGAGTCATCCACCAGGGGGTTCCAGATAGAGAACCAAAGAGTCTCCATTTTGTCCCCACTTCTTCCTATCCAGATGCCTTCTACCCCGACTACTGCAGCGGGACCGCCTTGGTGATTTCTCAAGATGTAGCAAGGAAGGTCTATCTGGTCTCCAAAGATGAGACAACGCTGCTACCACCAGATGTCTTCCTCGGGATGTGTGCTCGGAAGGCAGGGGTCGTTCCCGTTCACAGCTCCCGATTCTCCGGCCCCAAACACATCACGTATAACAGATGTTGCTACAGGTTCATCTTCTCTTCCTCCTCGGTGGGAGAAGAAGAACTGTCTTTCCTCTGGAGGGACATGAGCAACGGCAAGGAGTGCTCTGTCCTCGAAACGTACTACGGCCTGGTGTCCTGTAAAGTCCAGACGTACCTGGGTGAATTCAAGTACTTCAATGCGGATAAAATAAAGAAAGGCGGGCCGCATTTTTAAGATGTTTATTTTGTGATAGGTCTTCCAGAACGGCTGGGAGGAGCCAATGAAGGAAGCTGTAGACACTCAAACTCCATTGCTGATCTGCAGCCCAGACATCTCAATGGTCTTGCAGAGAAGGTCCAAACTGATGGGTCGGAGGAAAAGAGTCTGTAAATAATTGTTCATGTGTCCGACTTGATCCAGTAAAACCGCCCCGTCTGTAGACCTATCAGAAGCTGAGCTTCCTCTTCCCACAGTTTATTTTGTGTGGTGAGAAATAAAATATTTATTGGAATTATTTGATTGTGTTAAGAGCAACAGTAATTGTGTTCCAGTGCAGAGCTATCGTTTGCTGGGTTCAAACAGGTGGGAAACACTGAGGGCACTTACCAACATCTTCCTCTAACAATGGTAGATTGGAATGGTATACTGTGTTAAAGGAGAATATTGTGCTGATCATGTTCTAAGAAGGAATGTTCTGGGCACACAATAAGCTGTACCCCCATACTGTACTGTCTAAGGGAAACACTATGGCACCTCCCTCCCATATGTATAAATACAAATATACAGAGAAGGAATGTTCTGGGCACACAATAAGCTGTACCCCCATACTGTACTGTCTAAGGGAAACACTATGGCACCCCCTACCCATATGTATAAATACAAATATACAGAGAAGGAATGTTCTGGGCACACAATAAGCTGTACCCCCATACTGTACTGTCTAAGGGAAACACTATGGCACCTCCTACCCATATGTATAAATACAAATATACAGAGAAGGAATGTTCTGGGCACACAATAAGCTGTACCCCCATACTGTACTGTCTAAGGGAAACACTATGGCACCTCCTACCCATATGTATAAATACAAATATACAGAGAAGGAATGTTCTGGGCACACAATAAGCTGTACCCCCATACTGTACTGTCTAAGGGAAACACTATGGCACCTCCTACCCATATGTATAAATACAAATATACAGAGAAGGAATGTTCTGGGCACACAATAAGCTGTACCCCCATACTGTACTGTCTAAGGGAAAAACTATGGCACCCCCTACCCATATGTATAAATACAAATAGCTGTAGAGAGAGTCCGCACTCACAGGTCTTAAGAAAATATAGAAGTTTTATTCAAATCAACATCTAACGTTTCGGCTGCATCCACAGCCTTTCTCAAAGTCTTTGAGAAAGGCTGTGGATGCAGCCGAAACGTTAGATGTTGATTTGAATAAAACTTCTATATTTTCTTAAGACCTGTGAGTGCGGACTCTCTCTACAGCTATTCCATGTATTATTTTGGGACTGCACCCAGGCTCCCTTGGACCTACTTATACGTGAGTGCCTGTCTTCTTGCAATATAAATACAAATATACAGAGAAGGAATGTTCTGGGCACACAATAAGCTGTACCCCCATACTGTACTGTCTAAGGGAAACACTATGGCACCTCCCTCCCATATGTATAAATACAAATATACAGAGAAGGAATGTTCTGGGCACACAATAAGCTGTACCCCCATACTGTACTGTCTAAGGGAAACACTATGGCACCTCCCTCCCATATGTATAAATACAAATATACAGAGAAGGAATGTTCTGGGCACACAATAAGCTGTACTAACAACATCCCATTTAATGACCCCAGGGCTACAATCTCGGCTCATACAACCAATGGAAAGAATACATGCACAGCAGCTAAGATTAGAAGTTAAATAAATGCACTACATATCTAACAGCCCAATCCCATGAGTAGCCCAGAAAGTGTTTCTCTAAACACCATAATCTCCTCAGAAACATTTGCGGCCTGTGTGGATCTGCTCATTGGCGCATTAGGCGGCAGTTATTATTCATGAAGCCCAATGTACATACAAACAGACAGCCCTATGGCATCTCCCGGCCGCCAGCAATTGGTATGACAGCGGCACCTCGGGGCCCTATTTAAACGAACAAGAGGCGAAGGAGAAGTGAAAATGAGCCGACAAGATTAACAGTTTGGGATAAATTATACAGGATCTGTAAAGGCTACGCAAACCCAAACCAGAGAGATGCTCCGAGCAGCCGGATATTTGCTATTGCTGTAAAACGCACGTTATTCCAGAAGTAAGGTCATGTGATCTGACCATTTGGGCAACTTCTGGTAAAATCAAAAGCTGTACCGCCCAATAAGGCTACCAGTGTCTGGTATTTGTGTTTCTCGGGCACAGTGCTGACACTCAGAACTGCATAGCAGCTGATGTCGAAAAGGTCAGACCTTAAGGTCCCCTTAAGGCCAAGCGAGCGGATCTTCTCCCGATATCCCCCACCTACGGGGGGGGCGATATTGGGAGAATCCAGGCTAATTCGATCGTTTTCAATCGAGATCTTCTCCCGATATCCCCACCTACGGGTGTGCGATATCGGGAGAATCCAGGCTAATTCGGTCGTTTTCAAACGGGATCTTCTCCCGATATCCCCACCTACGGAAGTGCGATATTGGGAGAATCCAGGATAATTCAATCGTTTGGCCCTGGGGCCAAATGATGGAATTATAACGACGGGTATAGGCAAAGTCAGTCCAGGGGCCGCATCAACAAGCCAATGCGGTCTCTGATCCAACTAGATTTTCTAACCTGTCCGATCAAGATCTGGCCGATTTCAGGCCAGATATTGGTCGGGCAGGCCGTCGGTAGTGCCCATACATGGGCCGATTAGCTGCCGAATCAGTCTAAGGGACCGGCAGTTACCTATTCACAGAAAGAAAATGTGCCAAATAAAGACCCCCACCCTATGGTTACTCCGCCCATTAGCCCGGCACCTTATCCCTGGGACACGGGGAGACTTTAGGGTAGTGGAGCACGTCCTGCAACAATGCTGGGGAATTCAAGCAGGGAACGAGCCTTGGTGACACCTGTTCTTGGGCTCTTAGCAACGTCTTGTGACTCAGGTGAGAGGCACCGGGAGCTGCACTGCTGAGCCCCACAGGTACAGACATGAGACGCAACCTCGCTCTTGCCAAGGGGAGCACTGTAAGTAATGGGGAGGCCTCTCCTTCACTGTCTGATATCTGCTGCTTGTTGGGTGGGAAGGGGCAAGAATAAGAGGGAGAATAAAGTAAGGTTACATGAGGAGGAAAGATGGGGCACGATAATTGAATGGAGAAATGTTAAATGGGTTATTAGTGGAGGGTTTATGGACCAACCATCCGTATGATTTTGGGGAGGGATCTAGGGAAAGGTGGACAGAGGCATGGAAGGATTGGGGGTACATTTATTATCTGTCTTTAGGTAGAAAGGGTCAGTTATGAGTGAGATGGAGCTCAGAGAGAGAAGGGTGTTAGGGAAAGAAGTGAGTAGGCGACTCTAGGAAGGTGGGGAGTTTGGGGAGAAGACATGATACATGAAATATGAATTGGGGTGAGAGACAGAGGGTGGAGCTGGGAAGGAAAATTTAATGTAGATTTGAGAGTGACTGGGGTGCAAACATAGCAGGTAAAGACATTTGGGAAGAGCAAAGGAAGGGGGAATGAGAGAGAGTTGCATTAACCAAATAAAAGGTGATGAACAAGTGCCGAGGCATAAATGGGTTTAGGGGCAAGTAAGAAAGCAATGGGAATAGGGGCGATTTATAGAAAGCAACGGGAATAGGGGCGATTTATAGAAAGCAACGGGAATAGGGGCGATTTATAGAAAGCAACGGGAATAGGGGCGATTTATAGAAAGCAACGGGAATAGGGGCGATTTATAGAAAGCAACGGGAATAGGGGCGATTTATAGAAAGCAACGGGAATAGGGGCGATTTATAGAAAGCAACGGGAATAGGGGCGATTTATAGAAAGCAACGGGAATAGGGGCGATTTATAGAAAGCAACGGGAATAGGGGCGATTTATAGAAAGCAACGGGAATAGGGGCGATTTATAGAAAGCAACGGGAATAGGGGCGATTTATAGAAAGCAACGGGAATAGGGGCGATTTATAGAAAGCAACGGGAATAGGGGCGATTTATAGAAAGCAACGGAATGGGGCGATTTAGAAGCAACGGGAATAGGGGCGATTTATAGAAAGCAACGGGAATAGGGGCGATTTATAGAAAGCAACGGGAATAGGGGCGATTTATAGAAAGCAGTGAGAATAGGGGCGATTTATAGAAAGCAACGGGAATAGGGGCGATTTATAGAAAGCAACGGAATAGGGGCGATTTATAGAAAGCAACTGGAATAGGGGCGATTTATAGAAAGCAACGGGAATAGGGGCGATTTATAGAAACAACGGGAATAGGGGCGATTTATAGAAAGCAACGGGAATAGGGGCGATTTATAGAAAGCAACGGGAATAGGGGCGATTTATAGAAAGCAACGGGAATAGGGGCGATTTATAGAAAGCAACGGGAATAGGGGCGATTTATAGAAAGCAACGGGAATAGGGGCGATTTATAGAAAGCAACGGGAATAGGGGCGATTTATAGAAAGCAATGGGAATAGGGGCGACTTATAGAAAGAGGTAGAGATGTAAGGGGAGACGGCAGGTTTTAGGAGAAGACCTAGAAAGGGTTAAGTACAGGGAAGACTAACTGCAATGGAATGGAGGAGACAAGAGAGGGATGGAAGGAGGGTGGAAAGAGAAATATAAATAAGGGAAAAAAGGCAATGAAGGATTATGGGGGGGCAGGTGGGGGTTAAATGAATGAGAATTAAGATTTAGAAGGGTGCAGGAAAGGGTTAAGAACTGAATGGTTGGACATAAAGAGAAATAAAAGAGGGGGCTAATTCTAGGATGGGGGGGGTACAGTGAGAGCATGGGAAGGAATGAATCTGGGATTGACAGTATTGTTTCTTACCCCTTTATCTATGAGACCCCTCTGGCTACCGCAAAGTGGCTATATACCTGGTACATGAGGGGCAATATATAATGGGGGGCTCTCAGCATGACCGGGGCACAGAATGGCAGCTGGAATGGGTACTCTGTGGCTTTCTCATTGGGAGCTGTTGTGACACAGGACTGGTTATTCTGCCCATGGCACCTTATGGACCTGCACATTTTTCATTCTTATGCGTGGGAGCTACCATACCATTTCATCTCATACAGGGGCCAAATTCTTAACCCCCCCACTCACAGGTCAGCCAATACAATGCGATTTAAGGTGGCCATTGGCACAAAGCCCTGGAGTTGGGTTGGGGTGCAGTTAGTCCTGTTTTCCTTCTCTGAGCTCAGAAGCCACAGTGGATTTCCCTCTTAACTGGTTCCTATTGTCTCCCACTGGGCGCCCAGACATTTGGGATCCCATCTTTCAGACTAAAGGGCACATAAAACAAACAAATAAGGGGCTGGAAACCTCAGCTATTTAGTTCTGCCCCTGTTCTCACACTGCAAGTACCAATATGTCAGGGTTACACCTGTCCCTTTATGCATAATGTATTGGCCCCCATTAGGGCCCTTCACCGGCAGGTGGTGTTCTGTGTCCTATGGCGGCTCAGGTTGCCCAAAGCCCAGAGCTTGCCAAATATTTGCAGTTAATTAGACCAGTGAAACCAACACATTCACAGCATTACTGAATGCAGCATGTCCTTAAATCTCACACCCACCATAAGGAGTCCTGGGGGGCCTGGGGAGAGGTCTGATAAGGAACTGCTTCCGCCCCGTCCTCTACTGTTCTACTGTCGGCACCCACAAAGTCCAATCCATATGGGTGTGGATGGCCAAACATTCACAGGAGGGTAGGTATGGGTTGCTGTAGCAGTGCATTGTGGATGGGACCCTATACTAGAGTCCTAGAACAAGAAGACTAGAGCCCTAGAATGAGGAGACTAGAGCAATAAAAAGAGGAGGCTAGAGCCCTAGAAAGAGGAGACTTAGAGCCCTAGAAAGAGGACACTAGAGCAATAAAAAGAGGAGACTTAGAGCCCTAGAAAGAGGAGACTTAGAGCCCTAGAAAGAGGAGACTTAGAGCCATAGAAAGAGGAGACTAGAGCCCTAGAAGGAGGAGACTAGAGCCCTAGAAAGAGGAGACTTAGAGCCCTAGAAAGAGGAGGCTAGAGCCCTAGAAAAGAGAAGACTTAGAGCCCTAGAAAGAGGACACTAGAGCAATAAAAAGAGGAGACTTAGAGCCCTAGAAAGAGGAGACTTAGAGCCCTAGAAAGAGGAGGCTAGAGCCCTAGAAAGAGGAGACTAGAGCCCTAGAAAGAAGAGACTAGAGCCCTAGAAAGAAGAGACTAGAGCCCTAGAAAGAAGAGACTAGAGCCCTAGAAAGAAGAGACTAGAGCCCTAGAAAGAAGAGACTAGAGCCCTAGATGGAGGAGACTAGAGCCCTAAAAGAGGAGACTGGAGCCCTAGAAAGAAGAGACTAGAGCCCTAGAAAGAAGAGACTAGAGCCCTAGAAAGAGGAGACTAGAGCCCTAGAAAGAAGAGACTAGAGCCCTAGATGGAGGAGACTAGAGCCCCAAAAGAGGAGACTGGAGCCCTAGAAAGAAGAGACTAGAGCCCTAAAAGAGGAGACTGGAGCCCTAGAAAGAAGAGACTAGAGCCCTAGATGGAGGAGACTAGAGCCCTAAAGAGGAGACTGGAGCCCTAGAAAGAAGAGACTAGAGCCCTAGAAAGAGGAGACTAGAGCCCTAGAAAGAGGAGACTAGAGCCCTAGAAAGAAGAGACTAGAGCCCTAGAAAGAGGAGACTAGAGCCCTAGAAAAAGGAGACTAGAGCCCTAGAAAGAGGAGACTAGAGCCCTAGAAAGAAGAGACTTAGAGCCCTAGAAAGAAGAGACTAGAGCCCTAGAAAGAGGAGACTAGAGCCCTAGAAAGAAGAGACTGGAGCCCTAGAAAGAAGAGACTGGAACCCTAGAAAGAGGACTTTTTTCTTGTGCTGGGAGTGGTAGTTCATGATGCCATACCAACAAGGAGCACTTTCCCTTTCTAAATAAGCCAATTAGAATCTGAAATGGCCTGCGCTTTGTCCCCTTTTTAGACAAACACATGGTTGGGTCGTACACCGAGCGATGAAACAAGGGGGATCATGCCTTGCCTGCCCAGTGTGTACCTCAAATGCACCTCTATGGTTATGGACACGGGCAACTTCAGCATCGACTATTCCTCGCCGTATCCACCCAATGGACATAAGAGTTCCTCCATCATTCCGCTCTCAAGGGGAGATTTAGGGTCTAAGTCTGTGCTTCAAATGGGGAAGATTTCCAGTCCAGAGCATCAGGTAAGTGCATTCAGCTTCAACAGAATTAGTTCTATACCTTATTGTGTGCATAGAACCTCTGTATATTGGGAGGTGCCACCATATTGTGCCCATTAGACTGTACAGTATGAGACTATCAATGGTTCTTTCTCTGGCCATGATGGTTTCAGCACATGTCCCCAAACATATACATGTGGTTGGTTGAGCACCCCTTCATAATTAGCCCCCAAGATACAAAGTGAAGCACCTCAAACCACAAGAGTTCCATTAGTCTTACTGGCTGATGTGTCTGCTCTTTAGGAGCCACCGTCATGTAACCAAAAGCTAGCCTGTAGGAGGTCCAACGTCTCCATGACCATGCAATACTTGGGAGCCGGTTTCTCTACAGTCAACGAAATCATCAACCCCAAAGACGAGCTGACCATGTTCCAGCAAGTCTGCGGAGGAGAGAACGTCTGTGTGTACAAGGGATATCTGACACCAGGAGGTAACTCGTAGACTTGTCAAGCTGTCTCTTCTAGTAAAGGCGAGAGCCAAGAGGTCAAGCTTACTTGGGCAAGGAGACAATAGTGAGCCTTGGTAATATGGCCTTGTCTCGATACCCCAGAATGCTCAGAAGAACGTGCTTGTAAGGCTCAGTTCTTGAGACACGGGTGGCATTGTCTCCAGTAAGGTGATAGCCCGGCAGATGAAACACTAGCCAGCAGGGCACACATTATATTTCACGGGTCGTGACTGTTTCCTTCAGTACAAGTCAAGCTTTTGTGCTGACCTCACTGAACATCAATGATGTGGCCTTGTCTTATTACTTCTTAATGACTAGGAGTAACATAGTAACTGGGCTTGAAAAAATAATCATCAGTTTATATGTATTTATTATTGATGTTTATTTCCCCTCATGTAAGAGTATTTTGAGTTTCTATCGAGGCGCCACTATGGCTTCCCGTTCAGCGCCAGCCTGTATATTAACGGCCTGATAGCAGCCCGGATAAGCGCCTGTTGTGAGTACAGGTACCATGTTGGATTCCAGCAGGGAAGAAGGGGCTGCTTCCGAGTCAGCCATATCACCGGAGGAAAACCTTGCTACAGGTATGTCCAAACTCCATATAATTATTATAGTTATTGAACTGTATTGGGTTGGGGCCACCATTTTGCCATATCTCGGACACTAAAGAGATTCCATTTTTCCTTCCAGGTGTCTGGAATCTACCAACCTCAAACCATCCCACCCCAAGGAAGAAAAGGACAAGTTGACTAGTAGTTCTAGTAAAGACTCTGGCAATGCTGAGGGGAATGGTATGTGCCAGTCGAACATCTCAAAGCTGCGTTGTTCTTCAATAGAGAAGTTTGTTTCCAAGATGTCACCTAGGGTGATCATGATCCACCCTGGGAGCTTATTTCATGTTCCCCTAGATAATCTGAGATTAGGAAGGACTTGTAGTTTGAATAATTATCTATTTTTGTTCATTAGTTTACAGTGAATTTGATCCAACGCCCTCATCACGAGAATCCCAGTTTCCCAGCCCGAGTAACACGGTCGAGAAGCTTGAGGGACACACACAGTTGAACGTACAGAAGATGAATGGAATTAACGGCAGATATGGGCCACACACACCAGTTCCCCCCAGTTCACGGCCCAGTAGCAAAGTGCCAGCGCCCAATCAAAGGAGGAGGCTGAAAAAGAAGAGGCCCCCAAATCAACAGTCGGACTCTGAGCAGGAGAATGTTCTACATGAGAAAGATGAGGGATACAGGAGACTCCGAGCGCTGCGGGCACAGAGGAGAGGTGAGGTGTTCCTGAACTTCTAATATCATACATAGTAACATAGTAAGTTAGGTTGAAAAAAGACGTACGTCCATCACATTCAACCATAATGGCTATATATAACGTGCCTAACTGCTAGTTGACCCAGAGGAAGGCGGAAAACCCCATCTGAAACCTCTCTAATTTGCCTCAGAGGGGAAAAAATTCCTTCCTGACTCCAAGATGGCAATCGGACCAGTCCCTGGGGCAACTGGGGGTACTAAGAGCTATCTCCCATAACCCTGTATTCCCTCACTTGCTAAAAAGCCACCCAGCCCCTTCTTAAAACTATATAATGTATCAGCCAGTACGACTGATTCGGGGAGGGAATCCCACAACCTCACAGCTCTCACAGTAACAAACCCTTTCCCAATATTTAAACGGAACCTCCCTTCTTCTCCCTTCGTGTCCGTTGGAAAGGACCTACTGGTAAATAAAGCATTTGAGAGGTTATTATATGATCCCCTTATATATTTATACATAGTTATCATGTCACCTCTTAAGCGCCTCTTCTCCAGTGTAAACAGACCCAACTTGGCCAGTCTTTCCCCATAACTGAGACTTCCCATACCCTTTACCAGCTTAGTTGCCCTTCTCTGGACCCTCTCTAACTCAATAATGTCCCGTTTGAGCACCGGAGACCAAAACTGAATGGTATATTCTAGATGGGTCCTTACCAGCACTCTGTACAGTGGAAGAATAACCCCCTCCTCCCATGAATCTTTGTTCTTCCTTGACTTCTAGAAACGCCAATGGAGGAAATGATCCTTGTGACCCAACTTGGCCAGTCTTTCCCCATAACTGAGACTTCCCATACCCTTTACCAGCTTAGTTGCCCTTCTCTGGACCCTCTCTTGTAAGCCTTATGTTAAACTAAAACAATTACAATAATAATCATTATATCCTATTAAACTCCAGAGCACAGAAGGAGTATCAAACCCCCCCTACAGAGTCAACTTGCAGAAAATGGCAACAACAAGGGGGATGGTGGAGCGATAGAACCTAAAGCGCCAACTGGACCCAAGGCCGTACATGAACCTACTGCAAGTGGAACAAACCTTAAAGAAGCATTAAAGCCCTTTAGCAATGAACCCCATGACTATGGCAAGGAGAAGTCCCTCCAGGAACACGTAGAAGCCAAAGCAGCGATATATCGTGACTTCATTACAAAACAAACAGATTTTGGCCACGAAGACATAAATTCGGTAGCAGTAAGGAGTTTCAAAGCAGAAGAAATCCCACCGAGTACTGAGGACGTAGAAGGTGAGTAAAAACCCAATAGAGATCAATGAGAACAAAAGGCTTTGGGTACGGTAAGATCACCTGACTTTAGAGTACACATTTCTTCTGACATTTTATAGCATTTATTAAAAGGAGAACATCACAGTGCAATGCATTGTGGGTTATGTAGTTCCTACACATTGATGTTACAATTTGTTACATCAATGTTTTAGTCCCTCCTCCCCTGCCTGGATTTAAAATTGCTCCTTTACAGACATTAAGCTCAGATAAACATCAAGTTCATATAATGAATTAAATACCTCGATTGTGCCCCCTGTGTTGCTCAACCACAGATCAACTTTTTCAGTTTCAGCTTAGTCCAATAGTATTGTTCCGCAGGTTGTAGGTATCCAATCATCAGCCAGTGTGAACGGGCTTTGTCCTGGTTAAACTTCTCATTGTCTTTAGGTGTCCAATCCAATCACATTTTTTACCACCTAATAAAAAAATGATAATATTAAAATATAATTTTACTGCAATGAAGGCTCCTCCCCAGTTTTCTGCCCCTGCCTCTCACTGATTGGCTGAAGAATAAGCAGAAATACCAAATTTACCCCCTTGCAGCGACATCAGAGCAGGATATTCATGGAAAACTGGCAGCGGCATTGGCCGAGGACGATAACGTTTGCTCGGAGGTGGAGCTTAGCGACTCCAGCGACAGCAGTGATGATCGCAGTCTTGCCGGTAAGTCTGACCCTTAAGGAATCCTATATATTTGGAGAGATATGGTCATCATAATGTGATTATTTGTGTCTGTATTAGTTAAGTAAATTCATTTGGGGGGGATTGGATTATATAATTACTTTTCTGCTTGCATGGAGGAACCCATTTCCTGTTACCCACGTGACTTCCTTTTTTGGCAAATGACACTTCTTCCTTGCTTTAAAGGAGACTTAGTGGGTGATTTATCCATTTTTAATTCAAAATTTTTCCACAATTCAACTGTTTTTTGCGCCCAAACTCCCAATGTTCGATTATAGTCCAAAAACCTCGATTTTCGATATTTAATATGGGAAAAAATCCAAAAACTTCAATGTTAAACTTGGATATCTAAGATCTTGAGAGGTTATGTAGAAAGCCAATGGGAGTTGCCCTTGGCCAAATTCGAGCAATGTTTCCAATGCAAGATTCTCGGGTTTTTTTCGTTTTTTTTTATTCAATCAGGTTTCCCTGCCTTTATCGTAGGTCGCCATTTATACGATTTTTTTTTTGTCTTTTTATCGAGAAACGAAATCAGAAGGCACATCTGAAACTCAAAAGGCTACCAAGTCCTCACCGAAGGCAGATCGGCCCGATGGCCCACAAGAACCACAGCAAGAGGGAGTGATGGAAACATCAGCTCTTAATGGCGGTTCTGGAGTTTCAGAAGAAGTGGAAGATGAAGAAGATGATGAAGAAGATGGAAACGCTCTTATCAACCAGGTGCAATACTATAAATACTCTGCAGCTAGGGTACTTTGGAGGGGGTCTATATGCCCCTCCTGAGTCTAGGCTTCTCATTGGCCAAACTTTATTCCCAGTAGTCACATGAGGCTTATGCTAACTACTCTTGGTTCTTCACGATAGTATGAAGGCCTTCTCCAACCAATAGAAATGCAGCCAAGGTAAAGTAGACCCATAGCGGCTGCACTGAGGCTCGTTCTTGTGTGTATTCCCAGATCATGGATCTGATCGCGGTTCTGGAGCACTGTGACGAGGTGGACCAGCTCGTTCTCAGGAACACCGGGATGACCGACCATTTGCTCCGGGCTCTGGCGGCAGCTTTGATAAAGAGCGAGTCTGACGTGGAAACCATAAACCTCAATCTAAATGATCTGGGCCCGGCCGGAGCCGACGATATTGTCCGTATCATGGAGGCGAAACCCAGCGTCAACAGTCTCCTGTAAGTAGCCCCCTAGGCATTAATATCTGTATATTATACAGTCTGGTCTTTTCCCTATGGGACCAAACTGTGAATTATATCATTATAAACGGTGCTAATTGATGTCATGAGTTATAATCGGAGCTTAGTGATGTCACATGACTCAATGAAACTTATATTATAATAAATATAGAACCCCCTGTTGTAAAATATGAGGATATTGTATAATGGTCAAGGAACTCCTTGGTGACTTATAATATCCCTATATGTTACAATAGGGGGTACTTTATTCACTATAAATTATAAGGAACCCCTCGGGGCTTATAATATCCCTATATGTTACAATAGGGGGTACTTTATTCACTATATATTATAAGGAACTCCTCGGGGACTTATAATATCCCTATATGTTACAATAGGGGGTACTTTATTTACTATATATTATAAGGAACTCCTCGGGGACTTATAATATCCCTATATGTTACAATAGGGGGTACTTTATTCACTATATATTATAAGGAACCCCTCGGGGACTTATAATATCCTTATATGTTACAATAGGGGGCACTTTATTCACTATATATTATAAGGAACCCCTCGGGGGCTTATAATATCCCTATATGTTACAATAGGGGGTACTTTATTCACTATATATTATAAGGAACTCCTCGGGGGCTTATAATATCCCTATATGTTACAATAGGGGGTACTTTATTCACTATATATTATAAGGAACTCCTCGGGGGCTTATAATATCCCTATATGTTACAATAGGGGGTACTTTATTCACTATATATTATAAGGAACTCCTCGGGGCTTATAATATCCCTATATGTTACAATAGGGGGCACTTTATTCACTATATATTATAAGGATAAGTGGTACTATATTCACTATTTCCAGTTGGGCTTCGTTTTTTATGGTTTTTCAGTTATTTAGCTTTTTGTTCAGCAGCTCTCCATTTGGTATTTTAGCTTGTTGTTGCTAAGGTCTTACCCTAGCAACCAGTGGTTTAAACAACAGATGGGAATATGAATAGCGGAAGGCCTGTATAGAAAGATAAGTAATAAAAAAGTAGCAATAATAACATTGCAGCCTCACAGAGCAATAGTTTTCTGGCTGCCGGGGTCAGTGACCCCCGTTTGATAGCTGGAAAGAGGCAGAAGAGAAAGGAAGATAATTCAAAAACTACAACAAAGAAGTAATGAAAACCAATTGCAAAGTTGCTAGGAATAGGGCATACTGTAACAATGTAATTTGATTCTGCAGGTTATATGGGAACCATTTAGGAGACAACGGAATCAGAAGACTGATGGAGGGCCTCTCGGCTCTGTACAGCCCACAGGCAGAAACATCGGTGCCGTTCCCAGGCCAATACAACGACCTTACGGAACTGGACATAGGAGGAAACCATATCACCGCCGATGGACTTGGAACCGTTGCGGCCTTTTTGAGGTTGGACCCTCCCCTTAAAAGCCTGGGCTTGGCCCATTGCGCCACCTGTGGGTGGGAGGACTGGGGGGAAGTGTTTGACGCGGTGAAGACAAATACGAACATTACCAACATCTTGCTGGATGAGAACGGCCTTGGGGACAAAGGGGCCCGACTCCTAGCCGAAGCCATCAGAGTCAACACCAGCCTGGTTACTCTGGATCTGGACGGCAACGGTATCGGGGATACAGGGGGAGATGCACTGGCTCTGAGTATAACATGGAGCAGGGGCAGTGCCCTCCAGAACATCAGCTTAGATGAAAATCCCATCAGCGAGGAGGCTATGGACAGGATCCGGAACGCCATTAGCGAGCGACAAAATGTAGATGCTTAGTACGTCCCTATGCTGCCATAGTTTTATGGTATCTCTCTGTACAGGCTATGAGCAAACTTAGGGGGCTGTTCCTGCTGAATTGTGCTTAGTACAGGGGAATCCCTATGTGCCATAGTTTTATGGTATCTCTCTGTACAGGCTATGAGCAAACTTAGGGGGCTGTTCCTGCTGAATTGTGCTTAGTACAGGGGAATCCCTATGCTGCCATAGTGTTATGTTACCTCTCTGTACAGGCTATGAGCAAACTTAGGGGGCTGTTCCTGCTGAATTGTGCTTAGTACAGGGGAATCCCTATGCTGCCATAGTTTTATGGTATCTCTCTGTACAGGCTATGAGCAAACTTAGGGGGCTGTTCCTGCTGAATTGTGCTTAGTACAGGGGAATCCCTATGTGCCATAGTTTTATGGTATCTCTCTGTACAGGCTATGAGCAAACTTAGGGGGCTGTTCCCAATAAGGCTGAAACTGCAAGCAAAAGGAAACCCATTATACACTGGCCTACACAATACCATTAGAAATAATCAAAAGGGAAATATAGAGAAGAGGGTATAGTGCTGCTCTAACAATCCACCCCTAGGACACATTTAAGATAACTAAAGAGTATTTTTGTTATGAAATAAAGAATAAGAGACTTACCTGCAGCCATGCGTGTTCTGTACTGAGTGTACTATTCCCCATATAGTCCTGCAAGGCAATATGAGCCTGCCCGGGATGCAGTTATACAACAGATACCAATCAAGTCAAAGTCAACTTTATTAACAAACAGCGGCAACAGACGTGTGTGCTCCTGTGTAGATCAAGTCCCTGCCCAAACAGAGCTTACAATCTACTGCTAAGTGCCTGTATGTGTCTAGGGGCCGGGTCACAACAGTGGGGGGTCTCTGCTTTCTGATATTCAGAACCAAATGCCAGATCTCTAGGGCGTGGGGCAGAGTAATTGGACTTATATCTGCATTTCCGACTATAAGGGCTCTGGCACACGGGGAGATTAGCCGCCCGCGACAAATCTACCTGTTTGCGGGTGACTAATCTCCCCGAGTTGCCATCAGTTGCCATCCCACCGGCGAACATGTAAGTCGCCGGTGGGATGGCACATGCTGCACAGGCGATTTCGGCAAATTGCCGAAGTTGCCTTGCGAGGCATTTTCGCCGATTTGCCGAAATCGCGCCGCCGCGTGTGCCATCCCACTGGCGACTTACATTGTCGCGGTGGGATGCCAACTGATGGCAACTCGGGGAGATTAGTCGCCTGCGAACAGGGAGATTTGTCGCGGGCGACTAATCTCCCTGTGTGCCAGAGCCCTAACTCTCAGCTAACTGGGACGCTGGAAGCTGTAGTTTAGCTACACCCGGAGGGTGAAAAACCCAGGCCAAAATAGGAAAAACCTAAATTCAGCCTTTTTTTCTACTATTTCCTGTTTACAATCTGCATCTCCAGGTAGGGAGAGCTTTTTAGGGTGAAGACACACAGAGCTACTTAGTAGCAGCTACTTGTCACAGATACTAAACGCTAGAAAATCCCCTGCCATAGACAATACTGAGATTTGCCTCTACTAAAACACACGTAGAGACAATTATCAGTAAATGATCAGTATTGTCTGTTTTAGTAGCTGTGACAAGCAGCTGCTACTAGTAGCTTTGTGTGTCTTCACCCTTAAACAGCCAGCATGCAGATTCAAAAAATATAGACCCATGGAATATACCACTGCATGTCCTGAGCATATCAGCACCCAAAGCACCCATTTTACTCTAAATGTAAACACCATAAGAGGATAATGTCATTGATATGATTTATTTCGCTAAAATACCCAGTAACATTCAGTATGGAGGTACAGATTATTGTGTACAAAGCACATTATTTCTCTTTATACACATAGGTGGGAACTGCCATACTGTTTTCCTTAGACATATACCCGTCTAATTAAAACAATATGGCACCTCCCATCTCTAGGTATAGAAATAAGCAATGGTCTGTGCTAACAGTACCCTATACCTGCAACTGTACTGGCATATCGTACACCCCTTTCAAATACTATGGAGAAGCTCATTGGCAGATGGAACAGGGCAAATGGAGTCTCTAGCAAAGCACTAGGCACTCATACAAACATCTGCTCACCTTACATAATAAGCAACTTGAGAATACGAAGAGCTAGCAATCAGTTTGTCACCAGAACATCCAGCATTTACTAAGCCGACTAACAGGCACAATGGAAGTTACAGGCCTTTTCTGTAGCAAAAAGAAGCGCTCCTTTGGTCACCCATCTTCCATGGTGGTTCAGGCTGCTCCAAGCACCACGTTTGATTGGTTCCCAGCATAGTGCAAATATTCTTCTCCAGCATCTTCTACTCAGCCCCTTCGACGGCCACAGAAGAGACGGCCTTAATGTAGTACGGGCCCTCCCGGAGGTAGGCGCGCAGCATCAGGTAATGCGGGTTCCCCATCGTGGCTGCAACGGTTTTGGAGCCGGCGAGTGCTTTCACCAGTGCGAATTTGGCGTCCTTGGAATCCTTGTCGGGGTCGACGGTTCGATCGACAACGTATTCTATAAAGCCGGGGCTTTCGATCATCAGCTTCTGCGCCCACGACTGGTTGGCAATGGCCTTGAAATAAATACAAACATAAACATGAGACGTGAAAAAGGGCCCTGATGTGCCGCGAGTAAATACAGCCCTACGGAAACTTACAGTGAAGACTTTCAAGGCCCCGCAGTGCAGCTCAGGGAATGGCTGGCTGGCAATGCTTCGGAAGAGATCCATTGGCTGGGCTGATAACGAATGAAACCACGTTCTGGCCATGGCTAAAAGATCCTCTGTGTGGCAGTCTTCCTGAGAAAGAGAGACACATTTATTTATATAGAATTGGAAAGTATAATGGGGAGGGCCCTGCTAACAAGAGCTTACAATCTAATTTATGGATTCAATGGTGTGTGCTAAGGTGATGACCTAGGAACACTGATGCTAATACTGGAGCTTATAGGGGTATCAGTGAATACAGAAACAATTATTGCTCCCGCAAGTACCCTGGAATTTGGGCACTCTATAGTGGTGATACTTTGCCAAAATGAGACTAATATTATCTGGCTTTGTTCATAAACAAGGCAGAAAATGCAAGCAGCAACTATTTTAGGTTTACGTTCCCCTTTAAAAATAAAAAATTGATTCTGACATCCCGGCCCATGGAATACAGACTGCATGCCTCCCATTCTGTGAATGGAATTGTAAGCTCCCAGGCACAAGAATTTAATGTAGTTAAAATGGATACTGTCATGGTTTTCATGGGGCACTTATTTCTAAATAACACTGTTACACAGCAAATAATTCCCTCTGCCATTTAACATTTTATTCTTGAGCCAACAAATGTATTTGTAGCTGTAATATTGGTGTGTAGGCGCCATCTCAGTGCATTGTGCCTGAGTCTGAGCTTTCAGCCAGCGCTACACATTAGAACTGCTTTCAGCTAACCTATTGTTTCTCCTACTCCCATGTAACTGGAGGAGTCCCAAGCCGGACTTGGATTTCTTACTATTGAGTGCTATTCTGATACCTACTGGGAGCTGCTATCTTGCTCCCTTCCCATTGTTCTGCTGATCGGCTGCTGGGTGTGAGGGGCGGGGGGGATATCACTCCAACTTGCAGCGCAGCAGTAAAGTGTGCCTGAGTCTGAGCTTTCAGAAGGAGCCGGCGCTACACATTAGAACTGCTTTCACCTAACCTATTGTTTCTCCTACTCCCATGTAACTGGAGGAGTCCCAAGCCGGACTTGGATTTCTTACTATTGAGTGTTATTCTGATACCTACTGGGAGCTGCTATCTTGCTCCCTTCCCATTGTTCTGCTGATCGGCTGCTGGGGGGGGGGGGAATTCTAACAGCAGCAGGAGCAACACATACTTACTGGGAGGTAGAAGAGAGAGGATAAGGCATCCAGGCACCGCACCCTCATTTCAGTGGAGGAGTTTTTGGCATGGTGTCCAATCCTCTTCAGAATGGTTTGAAACTTACTCCCTTAGAGTGAAAAGCAATAACAGTAATAAAATATAGAATACCCTTGGGTACATGCCCCACTCAGCTGTAGTGTGAACTGACTCCACAGTTACCCTGTGCTTAAAATGAACCACCAACCTGTCTTCTGCAGAACTTGCTTCCCTTCCAGATTAGAGCCCAGGATTCCGAGTGTGTCTACAGCTACTCCCAGCATGGTGACGTCTTGGCCTTCTGCCATATCGAAGACTTTCTGGAGGAACGCCGGATAGTGCTCACAGATCTGCTGCGGGCTGTCCACCACAGCGAGGTTACCGAAAAACTTCACCAACCCTGCAGAAAGAATAATACCGTTTATACTACTCTAGTCATACGTTCGCCGTGGCATATAACTGGCAGAGATAGGGATGGGGGAGGGGGTCATACCTGGCAAATAGAATCCGGAGAAGGGATCTGAGTCGGCCCCAAGAATCATGTTGGATATTTTATCAATGATTCCTTGCTGTGCCAGATACTGGCGCCCGTGCAGAGTGGTGGCCAAGGATGTTACCATTTCCGTGCAGGTGACTCTAAGGGGAAGAACATGATCAACCAGCAGTTTACTTGCCCTTTATACACAATAAAGCTGAAGGGATTAAAGCAACAAACACAGGGTCTCTGCATCACATGTAGATTCCACACTAAAGGTGCCCATACACGGGCCGATTCTAGCTGCCGATATCGGTCCCTTAGACCAATTCGGCAGCTAATCGGCCCGTGTATGGGCACTACCAACGGGCCTGCCCGACCGATATCTGGCCTGAAATCGGGCAGATCTCGATCGGGCAGGTTAGAAAATCTAGTCGGATCGGGGACCACATCGGCTCGTTGATGCGGTCCCCGGACCGACTTTTGCTATGCCCATCGTTATAATTTGATCGAATTATCCTGGATTCTCCCGATATCGCCCACCCGTAGGTGGGGATATCGGGAGAAGATCCGCTCGCTTGGCGACATCGCCAAGAGAGCGGATCTGCCTTTAGACCTGGGAGTCATATGAACACGTGTAAGGATATAGAAATTAGGGCTGAATTTATGTGCGGTTATTTAAAGGGTTACTATACTTATAATTCCCTGAATGCAGAAAGCTCATTTTGCTATTATTAGGGCTTACATCGTATAAAGCTCTATCATCTGTGTTGGAGACGGTGTTTAGATGTTGCTGTGGGCGTGTACATGTTCATGGGAGAATATAGGGTACACAGACTACAAACAGGGACCTCCAATGGTTTAGATTATGGTGAATGTGGGGGTGCTGCCATAGAGGAAGAGAGCAGGTTGAATGATATGAGAATGTATATACAAACGGCAGCAGGCTGCACTTACCTGATCAATACATCATCCCCAGTTAACTCTTCCAGCAGCTGAGGGACTAACCCACTGGTTACACAGTACCCCAGCGACTCTGCAGACACAGAGGAGATCTCCACCACCAACTGAAAAGAATTAACAGAATAAAAATGGTTATATAAGTATATGGTTGTAATCACATTTGTGCACACAAAATGGTTTCCTCTGTATTTATAGGTGTGGGTGGGAGCTGCAATACATGAAGGTATAGCTGAGGTATATCATCATACTGTACTGTCTAAGGGAAACACTATGGCACCTCCTACCCATATGTATAAATACAAATATACAGAGAAGGAATGTTCTGGGCACATAATAAGCTGTACCCCCATACTGTACTGTCTAAGGGAAACACTATGGCACCACCCTCCCATATGTATAAATACAAATATACAGAGAAGGAATGTTCTGGGCACACAATAAGCTGTACCCTCATATTGTACTGTCTAAGGGAAACACTATGGCACCTCCCTCCCATATGTATAAATACAAATATACAGAGAAGGAATGCTCTGGGCACACAATAAGCTGTACCCCCATACTGTACTGTCTAAGGGAAACACTATGGCACCTCCCTCCCATATGTATAAATACAAATATACAAAGAAAGAATATTCTGGGCACACAATAAGCTGTACCCCCATACTGTACTGTCTAAGGGAAACACTATGGCACCTCCCTCCCATATGTATAAATACAAATATACAGAGAAGGAATGTTCTGGGCACACAATAAGCTGTACCCCCATACTGTACTGTCTAAGGGAAACACTATGGCACCTCCCTCCCATATCTATAAATACAAATATACAGAGAAGGAATGTTCTGGGCACACAATAAGCTGTACCCCCATACTGTACTGTCTAAGAGAAACAATATGGCACCTCCTACCCATATGTATAAATACAAATATACAGAGAAGGAATGTTCTGGGCACACAATAAGCTGTACCCCCATACTGTACTGTCTAAGGGAAACACTATGGCACCTCCCTCCCATATGTATAAATACAAATATACAGAGAAGGGATGTTCTGGGCACACAATAAGCTGTACCCCCATACTGTACTGTCTAAGGGAAACACTATGGCACCTCCCTCCCATATGTATAAATACAAATATACAGAGAAGGGATGTTCTGGGCAGACTAACTATACTTTCACCATTATATTCAGTTATTACAATAATATTATCAGAACATTATCTTTCTTCTCACCTCATATACACGATACCGCACAATGTCGCTAATTGCCATGACATTCTTAAGTTCGGTCAATAAGTTGCTGCTGAACAGTACATCTAAGCCAGATGTGGTCTGAGCTATTTTTGAAATTGATTTAATTGCCTAAGAGAAAGAGGGGGGAAAGATAATTTTATTTTTAGGAAATTAATTAAACCCAATTTACCCAATCTTGTCATTATTACCTTTAAAGGATTAGTTCACCTTTAAATTATCAATTGGCATGATGTAGAGAGTTATATTCTAAAAAAACATTTGCAGTTGCTCCTTAATTTCATAAGCAGTCTGGTTTCTAGGGTCCAAATTACCCTAGCAACCAGGAAGTGGTGCGAATGAAAGACTGAAAGATAAATAGGAGAGGGTGTGAGCAGAATAAGAAGTCATAATAAATGATAATAATATTGTAGCTTCCCAGAACAATAGGTTTTTGGGTGCTAGGGTCAGTGACCCCTGTCTAAAAGCTGGAAAGTGTCAGGAGACGGAGGCAAACAATTAAAAACAACAATAAATGAAGACCTATTAAAAGAACCGGACATTCTATCTATAACCCTAAAGGTCAACTACACCTTTATCTCTATCAATGCAGGTCACATACCTGCATTACTGGATATCAAAGGGGTGGTTCACCTTTAAGGTAAGTATATTATAGACTAAAATGCTTGGCTATCATATAGAGCCACCCTCTCACCTCCTTAGCCACGGACAACTTGTCTCCTCCAATGCTCAGGATTATCTGTTTGAGCAGCTCCAGGTTGTTGAAAATTTCAGCCAACGCCGCGGAACATTCCACGATCCTCCCCACCTGCACAGAAATAGATAAGATACGTAATTATTGGTCTGGGCATCACACATAAACATGGCAGTAATTCTACATACGACTCCCTTGCTGATACCATTGAGAAATGAGACCCAGGCTGGGTGCCAGTAATAGAAAATGGCCGCTATGGGCTATGATAGCTGGAAGCAGGTAAGCGGCTGACTGGTACCTGGGTTATGGCGAGGATCTTGACAGAATCGTCGGGGTGGTAAAGCCCTCTTTGAAGCTCCTCCTTATAATTTCTGGCGATGTCAACTGGCTCCAAGGCCTGGAGGAACCGCTCCAATATCACAACACACAGAGCAATCTGCTCCCTGGAAAAGGAAGAATTCAAAACTGTAAGCCAATTGTAAAGCCTGCTCAAATACTTTACTGCAGGGGTCCTCAAACCCACCTCCCACTCAGACTGTGGGGGGTTGGACCACCACCAACCCCCCACGTCAAACTGTGGCCACTCCTGCATTCTCTTCCAGCACCCCGCTCCCGCGCTCCATCTATCCACCCTCCGGCCGTCTGCTGAGTCTTCCCTCTGCCCGTTGATTCCTACCTTTTCCAGCTCCCCCCCCACTCCATCCATCTACCCAGCTCCGCCCTCCCACTCAACGCAGAGTCCTCGTGATGTCCGTCCTCCGTCGCAGCTCCCCTGTCCCGCTGAGTCCTCTCTCTCCACTGCCAGGGGTAAGGACGCAGCGGGTAAATTACCCTGAGGGGGCGGATCCGGCCCAGGGGCCGTAGTTTAAAGACCCCTGCTTTACTGGTATAGAGTGTCCTGTTTCATAGGAGACTGACTGAAACTAAAAGCCCCTTAAACAGGGGGCAACTCTTACTATAATGAACTGTCAGGGTTACTGTAACCACTGGAGCTGGGGCCCAGGGCAGATACAGATTTTGCAGGATCCAATAAACTTGGGCCAGGGGTGGAAGTAGGGTTAGGCAGCAGTGGTACCTACCCATAGGGTGCAACAAGTTTAGGAATGGGGGGGGCATGTGGAAAATAATGTAGGGACCCATAGGATTAATATGCCCCTATGGCTTTAAACCCTATAACGTCCTAGTTTATGCTGTTACTGGGCAAAGACCCATGTTCCCATTTTATCCTTTGCACTTGGTTATTTGGTTGAACTTTCCCTTTGCACTCCAATATAGTGTTTAGAAATGGGTGGGTCTTCCTCTTTGGCTGCCTCTATGTCTCAGGTGAAGGTCCATTGAGCCTGGGATCAACAAGGCCCCAGTAAAGCCATTATTGCCCTAGAGTCACCATCTTATACGCTAGGGAAGTCGGGGACCCCGTGAACGAGGACCATTTAGATAGTTACTCTTGTTGAGCACTTTCTGATAGAGAGGGAAGGAAGCAAGAGCAGTTTTGGCTCCACCAAGGAAAGTAGCTGGAAGTACCCTTCCATACAGGCACTGTTGCCTCAGCATAGGGCCACGGTTAAGACATAGGAGACAGGCAGTATCTAAACCCTAATCCACAGTCGGCTGTAGGACTCTTAAAGCTAATGGTATTCAACCTGAGGCCTGAGGTATCTATCCAGACTGCTTCCATAGGGGTGCCAAGCTGACCCGGTGCATTTACCCTGCCCAGACTCTAAAGGAGGTGGGATAAATGCTCTCTTTGCTGTCCTCATAGTATACTATCCTATACCATCTGTATGTATTTGATCTAACCCTGCATTCCTACTTGTCTCTGACAATAAACCCAGTTCTATTGTTCAACTGCAAGATCCTTCTAGCGTCCATTATTGCTAATTTGCACTGCACACAGCGACAGGGAGTTGTAGTTGCACTACACCCCTGGTTCCTTCCATATAGCAAAGGCCCATCCTGAAGGACTGAGTACCCCATGCTCTAACCCAGTGATCCCCAACCAGTGGCTCAGGGGCAACATGCTGCTCCCCAACCCCTTGGATGTTGCTCTCAGTGCCCCCAAACCATGGAGTTATTTTTGAATTCCTGACTTGGGGGCAAGTTTTGGTTGAATAAAAACAAGATTTCCTACCAAATAAAGCCCCCTGTAAGCTGATAGGGTGCATAGAGGCCCCTAATAGCCAATCACAGCCCTTATTTGGCTCCTCCATGAACTTTTATGGTGCTTGTGTTGCTCCCCAAGTCTTTTTACCTTTGACTGTGGCTCCCGAGTAAGAAAGTTTGGGGGGCCCTGCTCTAACCCTATACTAGCCGTGGTTGGACTGTTTTACAGCCAATTAGGGGTTACAATAAGTTGCACTTTTATTGTCCAAATGCAATACCAGTTCCATGTTACTTTGTTTATAGGACTGACCAACCTCAAAAAGAAAAAGGTTGAACTACAACCCCCAGCACCCCAGGTAGATTGTAGCTGTCAGCAAGTGAGGAGGTGGAGCTTAGGCAACCCTGGCACAAGCCTTCCCAGACCCTATTAAGCCCATTACTATTGGCCCTGCCGCTCCATAGCTACAGATACTACACAGAGCAGCCGTATAATAACAATGGGAGAGTAATAGGAGTATGGCAGACCACTTCCCATACCTGTCATTTACGTTCAAGAGAGAGAATATCCCGCCCAGCCGGAGCTCCGGGACCCTCTCCCTCAGGGTGCTGATAGGCAGAGCCAGAACCGCCGTTTTCAGAGCCTGTAGCGCCTCGAAGGGCTCCTGGTCCGGCCCAGTCAGGGAAGCCACCAACTCCTCTATGGGAGCCGCCATCTTGCGGGAAAGAGACAGGTATCGCGTAATCGCGGCGGTTGCTATGGAGACGGCGAGACCTGGGAGCCAATCCCCGGAAGCGCTTCCAGTCAGCGGTGAAGCCAAAAGGGGGCTGATGGGAGTAGTCAAGCTTCTGCCTAGTGAAGGGATAATGAGCAAGCTTTTACTTAGCCTACAGCTCCCAGAATCCTCTGACAGCCTCCATTTCAGCGTTTACTGCTCTTATACAATAATCAGTGACAGAAATTAGAAGGAATAAAGTTAGTTGAGGGGAGCTGGGCCCAGTGCTAACAGGATAGGTTTCATTTTCCTTTAAAAATACTTTAAAGCCACATTACATTACATTAACATTTATTTATAAAGCGCCAACATATCCCGCAGCGCTGTACAATAAGTGGGTTCCATACATTGGGCATACAGAGTAACATATAAAGCAATCAGTAACCGATACAGGAGGGGAAGGGAGCCCTGCCCAAAAGAGCTTACACTCTACAAGGAGTAACATATAAAGCAATCAGTAACCGATACAGGAGGGGAAGGGAGCCCTGCCCAAAAGAGCTTACACTCTACAAGGAGTAACATATAAAGCAATCAGTAACCGATACAGGAGGGGAAGGGAGCCCTGCCCAAAAGAGCTTACACTCTACAAGGAGTAACATATAAAGCAATCAATAACCGATACAAGAGGGGAAGGGAGCCCTGCCCAAAAGAGCTTACACTCTACAAGGAGTAACATATAAAGCAATCAGTAACCGATACAGGAGGGGAAGAGAGCCCTGCCCAAAAGAGCTTACACTCTACAAGGAGTAACATATAAAGCAATCAGTAACCGATACAGGAGGGGAAGGGAGCCCTGCCCAAAAGAGCTTACACTCTACAAGGAGTAACATATAAAGCAATCAGTAACCGATACAGGAGGGGAAGAGAGCCCTGCCCAAAAGAGCTTACACTCTACAAGGAGTAACATATAAAGCAATCAGTAACCGATACAAGAGGGGAAGGGAGCCCTGCCCAAAAGAGCTTACACTCTACAAGGAGTAACATATAAAGCAATCAGTAACCGATACAGGAGGGGAAGGGAGCCCTGCCCAAAAGAGCTTACACTCTACAAGGAGTAACATATAAAGCAATCAGTAACCGATACAGGAGGGGAAGAGAGCCCTGCCCAAAAGAGCTTACACTCTACAAGGAGTAACATATAAAGCAATCAGTAACCGATACAAGAGGGGAAGGGAGCCCTGCCCAAAAGAGCTTACACTCTACAAGGAGTAACATATAAAGCAATCAGTAACCGATACAGGAGGGGAAGAGAGCCCTGCCCAAAAGAGCTTACACTCTACAAGGAGTAACATATAAAGCAATCAGTAACCGATACAGGAGGGGAAGAGAGCCCTGCCCAAAAGAGCTTACACTCTACAAGGAGTAACATATAAAGCAATCAGTAACCGATACAGGAGGGGAAGAGAGCCCTGCCCAAAAGAGCTTACACTCTACAAGGAGTAACATATAAAGCAATCAGTAACCGATACAGGAGGGGAAGAGAGCCCTGCCCAAAAGAGCTTACACTCTACAAGGAGTAACATATAAAGCAATCAGTAACCGATACAGGAGGGGAAGAGAGCCCTGCCCAAAAGAGCTTACACTCTACAAGGAGTAACATATAAAGCAATCAGTAACCGATACAAGAGGTGAAGAGAGCCCTGCCCAAAAGAGCTTACACTCTACAAGGAGTAACATATAAAGCAATCAGTAACCGATACAAGAGGTGAAGAGAGCCCTGCCCAAAAGAGCTTACACTCTACAAGGAGTAACATATAAAGCAATCAGTAACCGATACAGGAGGGGAAGAGAGCCCTGCCCAAAAGAGCTTACAATCTACAAGGAGTAACATATAAAGCAATCGATAACCGATACAAGAGGGGAAGGGAGCCCTGCCCAAAAGAGCTTACAAAAGCCACCACCCATAACCCTGGGCCAACTTGTCCTTTAAAAAAAGTAAATAAATAAAGCAGCCTGGGATACTGTCCTGATTTTCTTCACTCCCATAAGGCTGAAGAAGAGGGGAGTTGCCCAACACTGGAATTGATGGGGGTTCATCATATTGGCATTAAAGGGGAACTAACCCCACCTGGTAAGCATAGAGGCCTCACTATGTCATTAATGAGTGCACCCCCCTCATATTCAGTGGAATGGGCTGGGTAAGGAATGCTGTGGCTGTCCCTGTGTTTGCACATGGGATTGGCACGGCCGTGTCTCCAGTGCCCGACCCAGTGGAAATATTCACAGCTCCACCAATAACTCACACGTCGGCTGCCAGGAACTGAATTGCTCCGCTGTACTCGGGGCTCCGCCATGAATGGGGCTTTTCTTAGCAGCTTCCCCTACAGCCGGTCCCTGGGCACGCACCGACTGCCTGCAATAAGTACAAGCAGGGACCCTTAAAACCATTTGGCTAGCGGAGCTTTTAAGCTGTAGTGCAAAGGCTTAGCGTCTGTAGAGCTGAGCATGCTGGGACTTGTAGTTAACACTAGTGAATACATTTTGCATACTAAACATTGTATTCAAAAGATATAAAGAACGAGGAAAGGTAATCATTTTGGGGGTGCCAAGTAGATACCCCTCCCAGGGTCGGACTGGGCCGCCAGGACACCGGGAAAAATCCCGGTGGGCCCCAGCGGCCCAGACCCAACCCTTGATGGCGCTCCCTCTGCCCAACCGTTCCTCCCCTGACACGTTAAATGTATGTGCTCAGGTGAGGACGTTGGGTGGGGGGATTATGGGGGCTCCTATGGGGGGGGGGGGAACGTGGCCGGCAGGGGCACTTGCAGGGCCCCTGGGGCGGGAGCCCCGGTGGGCCCTGCACTCCCCCAGTCCGACCCTGCCCTCCCCTTCTGGTATTCTAGGCATCCCCTGCACCTATTCAAGGTATTTTTTAATTTTATTATTTCAACTTTTGTTCAGCAGCTGGATATAACAGCTGATTGCTAGGGTTCAAATGACCTTAGCAACCAGGGAGTGGTTTGAATGAGAGACTGGTATATGAATCGGAGAGGGACTGAATAGAAAAGAAAGTTACAAAAAGTAACAATAACTTATGGGGTTCTTATTTGCCTCAGTCAGAGCGGTAGGGCCCACCAGTTGCATGTAGAGAGTGATATTTGCAATTGGTCTTCATTTTTTTATTGTTTGTAGCTTTATAGTTAGTTCATTCAGTTTAGGAGCTCTCCAGTATGGCGTTTCAGCAGCGATGTGGTTGCTAGGGTCCAAGTTACCTTAGCAACCAGGAAGTGGTTGGGATCAGAGACTGGTATATGAATAGGAGAGGGCCTGACTAGAAAAGAAAGTTCTAAAAAGTAACAATAACAATAAAACTGGAGCCTCACAGAGCATTAGTTTTTATTGGTTGCCGGGGTCAGTGACACCTATTGAAAGCTGCAAAGAGTTAGAAAAAGAAGGCAAGTAATTAAAAAACTATGGAAGTCCAATTGAAAAGTTGCTTAGAATTAGCCATTCTATAACATACTTAAAGTTAAATAAAGGTGAACTACCTCTTTAAGAAGCCTTGAGCATGTCTTACCCTGCGTGGCACAGGGGATGCCCAGGACACAGGGATTAGATGCCCCCTTAAACAGAACCCCGGGGTGGTCCATGTTTTTTAAGAGTAGTAGCACCCACCCTGGGGTAGCAGGTAACAATGGCACTCCCCAGTGATTTTCCCCTTCCTTCTCCTGTAATGTGCATGTCCTGTCTCCGAGGGAAGCAATTTCCCTTTGGACATTCTACTTCCTGTTCAGAAAGCTCAGGGGGACAAACTGACATTTGCAAGAGAAACGGTTTCCCCCCGACACTGGATGTATATATCCCTCCTGTGCTACTGGTTCTGACTCCTGACACAATGTAGAAGACGGCAGACCTGGAAGGTATCTGTCTTCTGCTGCATTATTTTCAGGAGTCAGAAAGGGATAAATAAATAGGCAAAAAGAAGTTTTTGGGTGCAGATCCCCTTTAAAGAGCTCGGTAGTCTTATCCCGGCGAGGGCAAGTAAGGGAGGGGGGGCGCTTTGGAACAGATTAGAAGCTTGTCCTTAGCAGACCCATGGGAGACGCAGGGCTTTAGCACCTAATGAATGCATGTACAAGCCAAGCAGGGAGGGATAGAGGAGTATTATGATCTGGGAGCAGCGGCAGAGCTTGCTAATGATCCCGGTGCCACAAACTCAGCCGGATCGACTTCCCACGCCTCCTTCCCGGCACCGTCTCCGTAGCGATGGGACTGCTGAGAGCCCCCTGAACATGAACTGCTGCTGCCAGGGGCTGCCTCACAATGGGCACCGCTCAGCCTGGATCTTGGTTCTGCTGGTAAGTTTCCTACAGCCAATGGCTGGCTCCTCTGATCCCTGTGTCACAGGGTCTGGCTTCCTCTACCCATGATGCTCTGCACCCTATATTGGCCCCAAATAAATCACCTACACCACTTGCTTTATAGCCAAGGTCCTATATTGATAGTGATGTGTGGGTCGAGTTTTACTTAACCTGGCTATAAGAGATCCGGAACCAGGAAGCTGGCAGTGTTAGGTCGATCCGAACCCGTCCTCGACCTGAAAATGTTGTGCAGAGGTTGGCCCAGGGTCAAACTGGGCCAACGGGACACTGGGAAAAATCCCGGTGGGCCCCGGTGGCCCAGACCCGACCCTTGCCGGCGCTCCTCCGGCCAACCATTCCTCCCCTGATGCGTTAAACTTACATGCACTCAGGGGAGGATGTAGGGTGGGGGACCCTGTGGGGGAGACGGATTAGTGGGTGTGGGGGACGCGGCCTGCAGGGCCCCTGGGGTGGGAGCACCGGTGGGCCCTGCACCCCCTGGGTCGGCCGAACCCTCCCGACCCGCGGGTATTGGGCCAGTCCGCACATCACTAGCGTGTGGGCTCACATTCAGCCTGAAATTGTAGGATAAAGCCCTAAAAATAACCAATGGGAGGAGGTTCTAAGCATGAAATACTTGGCAGGCACCAATTGTACGAAAGTGACTCCCATTGTAGGTCCCCCCAAGGGTATCGTCAGATACACAATACGTGGGAAGATTTTTCGAAAAATCCTTTGGACTCACAGTTCTAATGTAGAATCTTGATCTGTTCCCTCATTGGCGATGCCGATGGGCCTCTTTGACCCCCAACTGAAAGCTGCAAAGAGAAGAAGGCGGCAAATAAGTCATAAACGATAATAAATAATGAAGACCAATTGGAAAGGTGCTTAGAATTGGGCATTCTATAGCATAGTTAAAGGTGAACCTACCCCTTTAATAACAGTGTACCCCATTTTCATTAGAAAATGCAATTTGGGAGTGTAGTTCCCCTTTAATGTTACCGCCACACATGTTTTTTTAACCCCATTTCTGCCATCAGTACGGGGCATGGAAACTTAGCGGTCGGTATGTAGGTAATAATAATAATAATAATGTCTCATTCTCACTCATGTCACGTAGTCCGTATGGTGCGCGCAGGAAGGAATGGCGGCGTGTCCCGGAACTTGGCTCAACCCAACATTCCCATTTTATTCTCAATGACATCACCGCGTGTGAATGGGACCCACTTGCCGCTGTCCGTCAGAATAATGCGGCCATCGCTGCCAAATCTCAAGGGCAGCCAAATAGCCTTAAAGGAGAAGAGAAGGGTTAATTACTGGGAGGTGCCAAATGTTAGGCACCTCCGCCCCAATGATTGTAATCATGTACATGATACCCCGGGTGGGTATATCCTCCCTCTAGGCGAAGAGGAAAGGGGTGGTTCACCTTTAGTTTAACTTTTAGTATGTTATAGAATGGCTAATTCTAAGCAATTTTCAATTGGTCTTCATTTTTTAAAGTTTCTGAATGATTTGCCTTCTTCATCTGAATATGGTCACTGACCCCCATTTAAAACACAAATGCTTTGTAAGGCTACAAATGTATTGTTATTGCTACTTTTTATTACTAATCTTTCTATTCAGGCCCTCGCCTATTTGTATTCCAGTCCACTCTATCTTCCAGATATCACTCCAACTTGCAGCGCAGCAGTAAAGTGTGCCTGAGTCTGAGCTTTCAGAAGAAGCCAGCGCTACACATTAGAACTGCTTTCAGCTAAACTATTGTTTCTCCTACTCCCATGTAACTGGAGGAGTCCCAAGCCGGACTTGGATTTCTTACTATTGAGTGCTATTCTGATACCTACTGGGAGCTGCTATCTTGCTCCCTTCCCATTGTTCTGCTGATTGGCTGCTGAGGGTGAGCGGGGGGGCGATATCACTCCAACTTGCAGCGCAGCAGTAAAGTGTGCCTGAGTCTGAGCTTTCAGAAGGAGCCAGCGCTACACATTAGAACTGCTTTCAGCTAACCTATTGTTTCTCCTACTCCCATGTAACTGGAGGAGTCCCAAGCCGGACTTGGATTTCTTACTATTGAGTGCTATTCTGATACCTACTGGGAGCTGCCATCTTGCTCCCTTCCCATTGTTCTGCTGATTGGCTGCTGGGGGGGAGGGGGGGATATCACTCCAACTTGCAGCGCAGCAGTAAAGTGTGCCTGAGTCTGAGCTTTCAGCCAGCGCTACACATTAGAACTGCTTTCAGCTAACCTATTGTTTCTCCTACTCCCATGTAATTGGAGGAGTCCCAAGCCGGACTTGGATTTCTTACTATTGAGTGCTATTCTGATACCTACTGGGAGCTGCTATCTTGCTCCCTTCCCATTGTTCTGCTGATCGGCTGCTGGGGGTTAGGGGGGGGTATCACTCCAACTTGCAGCGCAGCAGTAAAGTGTGCCTGAGTCTAAGCTTTCAGAAGGAGCCAGCGCTACACATTAGAACTGCTTTCAGCTAACCTATTGTTTCTCCTACTCCCATGTAACTGGAGGAGTCCCAAGCCGGACTTGGATTTCTTACTATTGAGTGCTATTCTGATACCTACTGGGAGCTGCTATCTTGCTCCCTTCCCATTGTTCTGCTGGGTACTCGGGCAATATGGGTTCAGCGAATCAGTGCCGGCCGCTGGTGACTCTCACAAAGGCGAGTATTGTGCGGAATGGGATTGGCTTTCCCAGGACACCTGTAGCTTCTCACCCAGCACGTAATGAGCCGCGCGACTGCCACACTTGGAATAGCATTAGGCAAGCGGAGACATAATGAAGGGAATGAATATTTCAGCAAGCGGCACATCCAGGGCCAATGAAATATTCATGGCTGTGTCAGGCTTGAGGCGCAGATGCCTCACATTACGATCACATATCCAGTAAATAGGATTTGAGCCCAAGTGTGACTGGTACACAGGTCACTATTACTGGTGGAATTGCTTGTATTGTGTAGAAAAAGTCTGTGAAATTGTAGCGGATGTTTAAAAATTATTGGTTTTACAAAGGTTTAATCATTTATTTATTGATTTCTCAACCTAACATTCTTTTTCTGAGCTGCATCCAGTGCATCCATGCTGTGAGTCGCTGACTCATTTCCCCTGCTCCAATTGGCTGATTTCAGCACAAGGCAGCAATATGCTAAATTATAGCATATAATAATATATATATATATAATATACAGTTGGGTCATTTCCCTATGGGACCAAACTGTATATTATATCCTTATTAACGGTGCTTAGTGATGTCATCAGTTATAATTGGAGCTTAGTGATGAAAATATGAGGATATTAGAAGTCACCTCGGAGTTCCATGACCTGTATAAAATATGATCACGGAACTCCTCAGTGATTTATAATATCCCTATATGTTACAATAGGGGGCACTTTATTCACTATATATTATATGGAACTCCTCTGTGGCTTATAATATCCCTATATGTTACAATAGGGGGCACTTTATTCACTATATATTATAAGGAACTCCTCGGGGGCTTATAATATCCCTATATGTTACAATAGGGGGTACTTTATTCACTATATATTATAAGGAACTCCTCGGGGGCTTATAATATCCCTATATGTTACAATAGGGGGTACTTTATTCACTATATATTATAAGGAACTCCTCTGTGACTTATAATATCCCTATATGTTACAATAGGGGGTACTTTATTCGGGTACTTTATTCACTATATATTATAAGGAACTCCTCGGGGACTTATAATATCCCTATATGTTACAATAGGGGGCACTTTATTCACTATATATTATAAGGAACTCCTCGGGGGCTTATAATATCCATATATGTTACAATAGGGGGCACTTTATTCACTATATATTATAAGGAACTCCTCGGGGGCTTATAATATCCCTATATGTTACAATAGGGGGTACTTTATTCGGGTACTTTATTCACTATATATTATAAGGAACCCCTCGGGGGCTTATAATATCCCTATATGTTACAATAGGGGGTACTTTATTCACTATATATTATAAGGAACTCCTCGGGGACTTATAATATCCCTATATGTTACAATAGGGGGTACTTTATTCACTATATATTATAAGGAACCCCTCGGGGGCTTATAATATCCCTATATGTTACAATAGGGGGCACTTTATTCACTATATATTATAAGGAACTCCTCGGGGACTTATAATATCCCTATATTTTACAATAGGGGGTACTTTATTTACTATAAAATTTATATGTCAAAAACTATAAGGCCTTTATAAAGGTTAACATATGTACCTGATTCTGGGTCTCAGGTGAATGGTTACAGGATGGGGGGGGGGGGGGGGGCATGAAGTCTGTGGGGGCCATTTATGAAGACTGGGCAAATTTGTACCTGGGTAGTAACTCATGGCAACCAATAAGGTGTTTACTTGCAGTGTCAATCTGCAGCTGGATGCAAACGGTTAATCACTTATTGGTTGCTATAGGTTACTGCCCGGGGCAAATTTGCCCAGTCTTTATAAATGACCCCTACATGATGGTAGTGATGCACAGTATGATAATTTATCGATCCGCCCATTCCTGAACCCAAACCAACTAACTTCTATCTTTTATCTATTTATAAACCTGCCCATGACCAGCTACAGTCATGTGACCTGTGCTCTGATAAACTTCAGGCACACTTTATTCCTGCACTACAAGTTGGAGTGATATCCCCCCCCCTCACCCCCAGCAGCCGATCAGCAGAACAATGGGAAGGGAGCAAGATAGCAGCTCCCAGTAGGTATCAGAATAGCACTCAATAGTAAGAAATCCAAGTCCGACTTGGGACTCCTCCAGTTCCATGGGAGTAGGAGAAACAATAGGTTAGCTGAAAGCAGTTCTAATGTGTAGCGCTGGCTGAAAGCTCAGACTCAGGCACACTTTACTGCTGCGCTGCAAGTTGGAGTGATATCCCCCCCCCCTCACCCCCAGCAGCCAATCAGCAGAACAATGGGAAGGGAGCAAGATAGCAGCTCCCAGTAGGTATCAGAATAGCACTGCTGACTGGGTAGTGGCTCATGTTTGTCACCCAATGTTTTTGCCTTTAGGTCATCCTTGGCTCCTGTATGCACCCCATATTAAAGAGCATTTTCTGTCACATTCACTCTGCGATCACCGGCAGTTACATCTCAGGAACCCATTCCTTGGTTTTCGTCAACTGCCCGAATGAGCAAATTGCAAAAGAGATTGCCAGGTACAGTTGGCACAGCCGTGCTAAATAATTCAGACGTGGGTAGGGCGGTACTGTTGTGTTTATATTTTATTCATGAGGAGTCTAATGTTGTGTTGCCAATCCCGTCAATCGAGTCATTTTTCAGTTTCTGAAACCTTTTGTATGGGGTCGGTGGAGGTCAGCTGTGGGGCAAAAACAAAGCACAACTTTTTTTTTTGCTACATTTCCTGTATATTTGTACTATACTAGGGCCCAGAACATTCCTTTTCTGTATATTTGTATTTATACATATGGGAGGGAGGTGCCATAGTGTTTCTCTTAGACAGTACAGTATGGGGGTACAGCTTATTGTGTGCCCAGAACATTCCTTCTCTGTATATTTGTATTTATACATATGGGAGGGAGGTGCCATAGTGTTTCCCTTAGACAGTACAGTATGGGGGTACAGCTTATTGCGTGCCCAGAACATTCCTTCTCTGTATATTTGTATTTATACATATGGGAGGGAGGTGCCATAGTGTTTCCCTTAGACAGTACAGTATGGGGGTACAGCTTATTGTGTGCCCAGAACATTCCTTCTCTGTATATTTGTATTTATACATATGGGTAGGGGGTGCCATAGTGTTTCCCTTAGACAGTACAGTATGGGGGTACAGCTTATTGTGTGCCCAGAACATTCCTTCTCTGTATATTTGTATACATATGGGAGGGAGGTGCCATAGTGTTTCCCTTAGACAGTACAGTATGGGGGTACAGCTTATTGTGTGCCCAGAACATTCCTTCTCTGTATATTTGTATTTATACATATGGGTAGGGGGTGCCATAGTGTTTCCCTTAGACAGTACAGTATGGGGGTACAGCTTATTGTGTGCCCAGAACATTCCTTCTCTGTATATTTGTATTTATATGGGAGGGAGGTGCCATAGTGTTTCCCTTAGACAGTACAGTATGGGGGTACAGCTTATTGTGTGCCCAGAACATTCCTTCTCTGTATATTTGTATTTATACATATGGGTAGGGGGTGCCATAGTGTTTCCCTTAGACAGTACAGTATGGGGGTACAGCTTATTGTGTGCCCAGAACATTCCTTCTCTGTATATTTGTATTTATATGGGAGGGAGGTGCCATAGTGTTTCCCTTAGACAGTACAGTATGGGGGTACAGCTTATTGTGTGCCCAGAACATTCCTTCTCTGTATATTTGTATTTATACATATGGGTAGGGGGTGCCATAGTGTTTCCCTTAGACAGTACAGTATGGGGGTACAGCTTATTGTGTGCCCAGAGCATTCCTTCTCTGTATATTTGTATTTATACATATGGGTGATCTCCTCAGCCAACTAGATATATGCTATTAAGAATCACCTAATTCCCAGGAGGCAATAGATTGCTATTCTTTGCTCTATTTTCTCCCTAGGGGTACCTTAGAGAAGAGATTAGCTGCTAGTGTGAACATCATGCCAAGGACGCCAGTTCTGTAAGTAGATAGTTACATTTCTCTGTGGATGGATTTCTAACAATATTCTTTATGGGCTTTCTTTTGGGCCAGTAGTACCATCAGCTGTGTATGCGGTAGGTCCACAAACATGATAGGCCAATGAACAGTTTAGAACATCGTTCTTACTGACAGTTTTGTAAATTTCCCCCATTGTCTCATTGTTTTGGCAGCTCCATTTGGAACGGAGAAATCGAGGAATCCACTGAAATACTCCTTGTAAGTATCAGCCCTTTGTAGGCATTTTAAAGGGATAATACTATAAATGCCCTACTGCACCAATTGCCGCATTTATATACTGGTGAAATCAGAGATTATTTTTTTATTTTTCTCCTAGATTATAAGGTCAAAGACATCCATGATGCCTGAATTGTTTGCCTATATCCGGTAAGCAACCAATGCCTGGTGATTCCAAGCACAAAACCATGATATATATATATATAATACCTTTAGTCTACTAAAAAATCAATTAAACATTAATTAAACCCAATAGGGCTGTTCTGCCCCCAATAAGGGGTAATTATATCTTAGTTGGGATCAAGTACAGGTACTGTTTTATTATTACAGAGAAAAGGGAATCATTTAACCATTAAATAAACCCAATAGGGCTGTTCTGCCCCAATAAGGGGTAATTATATCTGAGTTGGGATCAAGTACAGGTACTGTTTTATTATTACAGAGAAAAGGGAATCATGTAACCATTAAATAAACCCAATAGGGCTGTTCTGCCCCCAATAAGGGGTAATTATATCTGAGTTGGGATCAAGTACAGGTACTGTTTTATTATTACAGAGAAAAGGGAATCATGTAACCATTAAATAAACCCAATAGGGCTGTTCTGCCCCCAATAAGGGGTAATTATATCTGAGTTGGGATCAAGTACAGGTACTGTTTTATTATTACAGAGAAAAGGGAATCATTTAACCATTAAATAAACCCAATAGGGCTGTTCTGCCCCCAATAAGGGGTAATTATATCTTAGTTGGGATCAAGTACAGGTACTGTTTTATTATTACAGAGAAAAGGGAATCATTTAACCATTAAATAAACCCAATAGGGCTGTTCTGCCCCCAATAAGGGGTAATTATATCTTAGTTGGGATCAAGTACAGGTACTGTTTTATTATTACAGAGAAAAGGGAATCATTTAACCATGAAATAAACCCAATAGGGCTGTTCTGCCCCAATAAGGGGTAATTATATCTTAGTTGGGATCAAGTACAGGTACTGTTTTATTATTACAGAGAAAAGGGAATCATTTAACCATTAAATAAACCCAATAGGGCTGTTCTGCCCCCAATAAGGGGTAATTATATCTTAGTTGGGATCAAGTACAGGTACTGTTTTATTATTACAGAGAAAAGGGAATCATTTAACCATTAAATAAACCCAATAGGGCTGTTCTGCCCCAATAAGGGGTAATTATATCTTAGTTGGGATCAAGTACAGGTACTGTTTTATTATTACAGAGAAAAGGGAATCATTTAACCATGAAATAAACCCAATAGGGCTGTTCTGCCCCCAATAAGGGGTAATTATATCTTAGTTGGGATCAAGTACAGGTACTGTTTTATTATTACAGAGAAAAGGGAATCATTTAACCATTAAATAAACCCAATAGGGCTGTTCTGCCCCAATAAGGGGTAATTATATCTTAGTTGGGATCAAGTACAGGTACTGTTTTATTATTACAGAGAAAAGGGAATCATTTAACCATGAAATAAACCCAATAGGGCTGTTCTGCCCCCAATAAGGGGTAATTATATCTTAGTTGGGATCAAGTACAGGTACTGTTTTATTATTACAGAGAAAAGGGAATCATTTAACCATTAAATAAACCCAATAGGGCTGTTCTGCCCCAATAAGGGGTAATTATATCTTAGTTGGGATCAAGTACAGGTACGGTTTTATTATTACAGAGAAAAGGGAATCATTTAACCATTAAATAAACCCAATAGGGCTGTTCTGCCCCAATAAGGGGTAATTATATCTTAGTTGGGATCAAGTACAGGTACTGTTTTATCAAAACAGAGAAAAGGGAATCAGTTTTAAAATTCTGAATTATTTGATTGGAGTCTATGGGAGACGGGCTTCCCATAATTCTGAGCTTTCTGGATAACGGGTTTCCGGATAAGGGATCCCATACCTGTAAATATATATATATATATATATATATATATATATATACAGTGGTGTGAAAAACTATTTGCCCCCTTCCTGATTTCTTATTCTTTTGCATGTTTGTCACACAAAATGTTTCTGATCATCAAACACATTTAACTATTAGTCAAAGATAACACAAGTAAACACAAAATGCAGTTTTTAAATGAGGGTTTTTATTATTTAGGGAGAAAAAAAATCCAAACCTACATGGCCCTGTGTGAAAAAGTAATTGCCCCCTGAACCTAATAACTGGTTGGGCCACCCTTAGCAGCAATAACTGCAATCAAGCGTTTGCGATAACTTGCAATGAGTCTTTTACAGCACTCTGGAGGAATTTTGGCCCACTCATCTTTGCAGAATTGTTGTAATTCAGCTTTATTTGAGGGTTTTCTAGCATGAACCGCCTTTTTAAGGTCATGCCACAACATCTCAATAGGATTCAGGTCAGGACTTTGACTAGGCCACTCCAAAGTCTTCATTTTGTTTTTCTTCAGCCATTCAGAGGTGGATTTGCTGGTGTGTTTTGGGTCATTGTCCTGCTGCAGCACCCAAGATCGCTTCAGCTTGAGTTGACGAACAGATGGCCGGACATTCTCCTTCAGGATTTTTTGGTAGACAGTAGAATTCATGGTTCCATCTATCACAGCAAGCCTTCCAGGTCCTGAAGCAGCAAAACAACCCCAGACCATCACACTACCACCACCATATTTTACTGTTGGTATGATGTTCTTTTTCTGAAATGCTGTGTTACTTTTACGCCAGATGTAACGGGACATGCACCTTTCAAAAAGTTCAACTTTTGTCTCGTCGGTCCACAAGGTATTTTCTCAAAAGTCTTGGCAATCATTGAGATGTTTTTTAGCAAAATTGAGACGAGCCATAATGTTCTTTTTGCTTAAAAGTGGTTTGCGCCTTGGAAATCTGCCATGCAGGACGTTTTTGCCCAGTCTCTTTCTTATGGTGGAGTCGTGAACACTGACCTTAATTGAGGCAAGTGAGGCCTGCAGTTCTTTAGATGTTGTCCTGGGGTCTTTTGTGGCCTTTCGGATGAGTTGTCTCTGCGCTCTTGGGGTAATTTTGGTCGGCCAGCCACTCCTGGGAAGGTTCACCACTGTTCCATGTTTTTGCCATTTGTGGATAATGGCTCTCACTGTGGTTCGCTGGAGTCCCAAAGCTTTAGAAATGGCTTTATAACCTTTACCAGACTGATAGATCTCAATTACTTTTGTTCTCATTTGTTCCTGAATTACTTTGGATCTTGGCATGATGTCTAGCTTTTGAGGTGCTTTTGGTCTACTTCTCTGTGTCAGGTAGCTCCTATTTAAGTGATTTCTTGATTGAAACAGGTGTGGCAGTAATCAGGCCTGGGGGTGACTACAGAAATTGATATTGAAATTGAAAATTGAAATTGATAAACCACAGTTAAGTTATTTTTTAACAAGGGGGGCAATCACTTTTTCACACAGGGCCATGTAGATTTGGAGTTTTTTTTCTCCCTTAATAACATAAACCTTCATTCAAAAACTGCATTTTGTGTTCAATTATGTTATCTTTGACTAATAGTTAACGGTTTTTGATGAGCAGAAACATTTAAGTGTGACAAACATGCAAAAGAATAAGAAATCAGGATGGGGGCAAATAGTTTTTCACACCACTGTATATATATATATATATATATATAGTAGGTGAAAATGGATCGCGATCCATTTTCACCTACTGTCTACGCCAATGAGGACTGCACCCAGGCAATCGGTAACCATTTATTTCGTGAGTGCTGTACATTTTGAACTGTATATATATATATATATATATATATATATATATATATATATATATATATATATATATATATATATATATATATATATATATATATATAATGTAATAAAAGTCCCAGTGTGTACCAGGTCTAGTAACCCATAACAACCAAGGAGATCTTTCATCAGGTGACCGGTAAATGATACTTGTTGACTGGGTGCTATGGGTTACTAGACCTGGTGAAAATGTTTTATTTATTGTACAGTATCGACAAAGGTATCTCTGTGGTTCAGGTTTCACTTCCAGCTGGGGTAGGAGGATATTTAGTGGTATCAATTAAATATTGGGTAAGGGTAAAGGTAGCCATGCCTATTAAATGGGGGGAGGTATCTACTTATTGACCAAGCCCTTGGCCTTGGTCATTCAGTAGATGCCTCCTCCCATTTAATAGCAGGAATAGAATTTTAATGGAAATGGAACAGTTGATTCACGAGAGACTGATTTGGCTATCTGGGCAGGTGTGGAAAGTAGGGGGGGGGGGGGGGTACATAGTCCCTTTCTCCCAATGCATTGGGTACAGTTGGTTCCCTGACAGCAGAGGGGTTCTTATACATGGCCATGGCTCTCCATATAGTTAGTTCCCTGGCTTTTTGGGTGGGATGGGGTGGTCATATGGCTGCATAAAACTAAGTTTTTTGACCCCACCAGGTTTGTTCACATCTTTGAAACCCCTGATTTTATCAGTGTTCCAATTGACCAAGGAAACCTGGATTATCTGAAGATGATTGAAAATGTGATTTCCGAGAAATAACTAAAGGGATGTGCGGTTGTTCTACATGGATACAGGAGATGGGCTTATAGAACACCAACCAATATGTTCCTCTGTCCGCTGAAACTGCAAGTTGCGCATCAGAAAGGTCCAAGTCAGAGGTTGTTGAATGTTTTGGTTTACGTCCACCTAAGAGGTCCAACTTTTGGTCAGGCTTCTTCCCTGAGCTCATCATGACAAGGCTAGATATATAGGCAAGCGTTGGTGCATCAGCCATAGTTCCAAGAACATCAATTTAGCACAATTCTCACGCCTAAGTGACCTTCAAGCTGAGCCTTCAGGGGTATTTTTTTTTACAAATTTCTTCCTAAGTAGACTTCAGGCTGAGCTCCAAGTTCCACGGCTTGGGAACCATTGGTTTAGGTGTTTATGGTGTCCAACCATCGATTTGAACCACTGGTTTAGGTGTTCAAGTAACATGGACACCAGAGAAAGTAACAATGGGGTGTCTTAAACAAGGGGTGTGGTTAGAAATATAATGGGTGTGGCTAGAAGAAAAAAAAAATCACCCAGATTCAGTTCCTGAGTTCCCATCTCTGTAAGTGCTGAACTTCATTAGGTGCCTTCAAAAATATAAAGCAATTGTTGCAACTTCCAACTTTGTCTGCCACTAAGAAAGAAGGAATCAGAGCAAAATGGAGGCACAATACAGAGATCCCTTTAGTAATGCTCATTTACTAGATATGTGACCAAGGCTGGAATATGTTTAAATACAGGAAATTAGCCTCAAATTATAAACACAATCACAACAAGAAGGACTGGAGGTGGGGGTTCCAAGTTATATAATCTTTAGGCAAATATTCTGAACTAAACTGAATTTTAAAAATGTGTTTTGATTTAATATTTAATTACAAAGACTATGCAAATTTTGTTTTCTAGGATTCTAAAATAAATGTTCTTACCAGGTTTACTCTTTTGACTGTCTGTTATCCCAACACATCTGCCATAATGTATTGTACTGTTAGGTTCAATGAGTCTTTGCACTGCTCACCTTCCCCTCTGTCTGGGCAGGGTCCCTCTGTGTCTCCCCATTCTGTATGTGCCCCCCACCTTCCCCTCTGTCTGGGCAGGGTCCCTCTGTGTCTCCCCATTCTGTATGTGCCCCTCACCTTCCCCTCTGTCTGGGCAGGGTCCCTCTGTGTCTCCCCATTCTGTATGTACCCCTCACCTTCCCCTCTGTCTGGGCAGGGTCCCTCTGTGTCTCCCCATTCTGTATGTACCCCTCACCTTCCCCTCTGTCTGGGCAGGGTCCCTCTGTGTCTCCCCATTCTGTATGTGCCCCCCCCCTCTGTCTGGGCAGGGTCCCTCTGTGTCTCCCCATTCTGTATGTGCCCCTCACCTTCCCCTCTGTCTGGGCAGGGTCCCTCTGTGTCTCCCCATTCTGTATGTACCCCTCACCTTCCCCTCTGTCTGGGCAGGGTCCCTCTGTGTCTCCCCATTCTGTATGTACCCCTCACCTTCCCCTCTGTCTGGGCAGGGTCCCTCTGTGTCTCCCCATTCTGTATGTGCCCCCCACCTTCCCCTCTGTCTGGGCAGGGTCCCTCTGTGTCTCCCCATTCTGTATGTGCCCCTCACCTTCCCCTCTGTCTGGGCAGGGTCCCTCTGTGTCTCCCCATTCTGTATGTACCCCTCACCTTCCCCTCTGTCTGGGCAGGGTCCCTCTGTGTCTCCCCATTCTGTATGTACCCCTCACCTTCCCCTCTGTCTGGGCAGGGTCCCTCTGTGTCTCCCCATTCTGTATGTGCCCCTCACCTTCCCCTCTGTCTGGGCAGGGTCCCTCTGTGTCTCCCCATTCTGTATGTGCCCCTCACCTTCCCCTCTGTCTGGGCAGGGTCCCTCTGTGTCTCCCCATTCTGTATGTGCCCCTCACCTTCCCCTCTGTCTGGGCAGGGTCCCTCTGTGTCTCCCCATTCTGTATGTGCCCCTCACCTTCCCCTCTGTCTGGGCAGGGTCCCTCTGTGTCTCCCCATTCTGTATGTGCCCCTCACCTTCCCCTCTGTCTGGGCAGGGTCCCTCTGTGTCTCCCCATTCTGTATGTGCCCCTCACCTTCCCCTCTGTCTGGGCAGGGTCCCTCTGTGTCTCCCCATTCTGTATGTGCCCCTCACCTTCCCCTCTGTCTGGGCAGGGTCCCTCTGTGTCTCCCCATTCTGTATGTGCCCCTCACCTTCCCCTCTGTCTGGGCAGGGTCCCTCTGTGTCTCCCCATTCTGTATGTGCCCCTCACCTTCCCCTCTGTGTGGGCAGGGCCCCTCTGTGTCTCCCCATTCTGTATGAACCTTGCCCCTTACCCAAAATACATGTTACACCAACAACACTGAAGTTAACCAAACAATTTTTTTTTGTTTTTAATCTCCCAATAATTTATTAAAACCGTATTCTCTTTGTTGAAATGATCATTTTAAAATGGTTTGTATCACAGGGCACATTCATAAAAACAACCCGAAACACAGTCAGTGGTGCATGAATACAAATGAATACAATCCCTAAAGTCACACAGTATTACCAGGCAATGTACCAGGGCTGTGGAGCATAAAGGACCAAACAGAGTCCAATTCTAATCTGCTCCCCCCACTGCTATATACTCCCTTCCTCCCCCACTAAGTACTGAACTGCATCAGAAATATTAAAGTGGATACAATGCACTATTAGCCCCCAGCAGTTATGAACAGACATTCAGTGCAGGTATGGGACCCGTTATCCAGAATGCTCGGGGCCTGGGGTTTTCCGGATAAGGGGTCTTTCCGTAATTCTGATCATTAAGTCTGCTAAAAAAAATTTTAAACAGTAATTAAACCCAATAGGGCTGTTCTGCCCCCAATAAGGGGTAATTATATCTTAGTTGGGATCAAGTACAGGTACTGTTTTATTATTACAGAGAAAAGGGAATCATTTAACCATTAAATAAACCCAATAGGGCTGTTCTGCCCCAATAAGGGGTAATTATATCTTAGTTGGGATCAAGTACAGGTACTGTTTTATTATTACAGAGAAAAGGGAATCATTTAACCATGAAATAAACCCAATAGGGCTGTTCTGCCCCCAATAAGGGGTAATTATATCTTAGTTGGGATCAAGTACAGGTACTGTTTTATTATTACAGAGAAAAGGGAATCATTTAACCATTAAATAAACCCAATAGGGCTGTTCTGCCCCAATAAGGGGTAATTATATCTTAGTTGGGATCAAGTACAGGTACTGTTTTATTATTACAGCGAAAAGGGAATCATTATTTGATTGAGTCTATGGGAGACAGGCTTTCTGTAATTCGGAACTTTCTGATTAATGGGTTTCCGGATAAGGGGTTCGATACCTGTACCAAAATACACTGATATCCCCTAACTGGAGGTGCAGGTTACATGCTGGGGGCGTTAAACAGTATCGATTCCGTCTTATTTATGGTCAATTGATATCTAATACAGAGCTGACCTACACCCTTTGCTGATTGGACAATTACTTTTATAGAGCGTTACCTTCGAAAGAAATGTTAAAATGTCTAACGGCAGTGGTTGTCAGACTTTTCCAATAAAGTCCCCCTCGGAGGTCCAACAAGTTACAGGAAACCAGTGACTCCTGTCTACTGCAGTTTATGGACTGTAGATACCGGCTGATAGGAAACAAACATGGCTGCCACCGTACAGTTAAGTGGCATATGCCTTAATGAGTTTTATTCACCCAATCTTGGCCAACGTTTTCACTGCTACAGTAAATATTGAAAAGAAACACGCCCCCACATGCAGCTAAGTGATATTATTAATGAAAAATAGTTTCATCCAATCAGAACCAAGGTGCTTATGAATGCTGCTTTAAGACGCGATCACCACAAATTAATGTCGCCCTATTGGTGTATTCAGTTTGGCCGGATGAGATAATTTGGCTAATTCAGTGCCTTCCCAATACTATCCCAGCCCAGTGCCAGTCCACATTTTATTTATTTCCTAAGGGGTGGGGGGGTTAAAAGCCTTAAAGGGGGGGCTCTATATGCTATTAAAAGCAAGTGTAACCAGCAGATACTTTATATCCTAATAGGTAACCTATCAAAGAATCTTATCAAATAGACTCATACATATCAATAATAATGGTTTTAACTTTAACTGTGAGCCACCATTTTGTGACGTTCGGTGCTCCTTACACACATTATCCAATTGTGAAATGAGAAAAATTCAGGTAAAACACCAAACTTTGTTCATTCGTTGGTTGTTGTAACCTAGCTTGTTTTTATGCCCTCAAGTGAGGTGGTTCATACGAGCCAAAGGGGCGGGGCTTAATACTTAAAATGGCAGCGGCCTATGTTGACATAATCCAATGGCACATATACTTACAAAAATATATTTTTCTTTAAAATATGGTCTGTTTTATGGAGACCTGCAATGTTCAGGGGCATCGAGTCCCTCTAACGGCGACGGGAGATAACACACTAGCAGCATTAGAAATTCTATCCGGAAATAGCAATACAATCATTACTGATCGGGGCTTAACGTAAGTTTAGGCGCCTCTTCTAATATAAAAAACATTTCTTTCCTATTAAAATTGTAAAAAATAAAAAATTCGACTTTTATATGAGCTACGTAACGATGATATAAACCAAACCGCCCCTTTAAAAAAAAAAAACAAAAAAAAAAAAACGCACGCGTGTTCATATATAGATCTATATGTAAATGTACATGCTCACATATAAGTATTTAGTAAATAGTTATGTATAAGAAATGTATATATCTTTGTTAAAAAATTATAGTAGGTCTCTAACGCACAAAGGAAACAAAAAGGATTCGCCAGACGCATATTTTTCCCCATTAGCAACTTTCTATTACATTCCCCCCCCCCCCCATCAAAGATTGGAAGAAGGCGGCCATACATGGGCCGACAGTAGCAGCCGATATGTGTCCCTTAAGGTCCCCATACACGGGCCGATTCTAGCTGCCGATATGGGTCCCTTAGACCGATTTGGCAGCTAATCGGCTCATGTAGGGGCACAAACAATGGGCCTGCCCGACCACGTATCGATCGGGCAGGTTAAAAAATCTAGTCGGATAGAGGACCGCATTGGCTCGTTATACAGGTATAGGACCCGTTATCCAGAATGCTCGGGACCAAGGGTATTCCGGATAAGGGGTCTTTCCGTAATTTGGATCTCCATACCTTAAGTCTGCTAAAAAAAAATCTATAAAATATTAATTTACCCCAATAAGATTGTTTTGCATCCAATAAGGATTAATTATATCTTATTTGGGATCAATTACAAAGTACTGTTTTATTATTACAGAGAAAAGGGAATCATTTAACCATTAAATAAACCCAATAGGGCTGTTCTGCCCCCAATAAGGGGTAATTATATCTTAGTTGGGATCAAGTACAGGTACTGTTTTATTATTACAGAGAAAAGGGAATCATTTAACCATTAAATAAACCCAATAGGGCTGTTCTGCCCCCAATAAGGGGTAATTATATCTTAGTTGGGATCAAGTACAGGTACTGTTTTATTATTACAGAGAAAAGGGAATCATTTAACCATGAAATAAACCCAATAGGGCTGTTCTGCCCCAATAAGGGGTAATTATATCTTAGTTGGGATCAAGTACAGGTACTGTTTTATTATTACAGAGAAAAGGGAATCATTTAACCATGAAATAAACCCAATAGGGCTGTTCTGCCCCAATAAGGGGTAATTATATCTTAGTTGGGATCAAGTACAGGTACTGTTTTATTATTACAGAGAAAAGGGAATCATTTAACCATTAAATAAACCCAATAGGGCTGTTCTGCCCCAATAAGGGGTAATTATATCTTAGTTGGGATCAAGTACAGGTACTGTTTTATTATTACAGAGAAAAAGGAAATCAGTTTTAAAATTCTGAATTATTTGATTAAAATGGAGTCTATGGGAGACGGGCTTTCCGTAATTCGGAGCTTTCTGGATAACGGGTCCGATACCTGTAATTCGATCGTTTGGCCCCAGGGCAAAACGATTGAATTAGCCTGGATTCTCCAGTTATCGGTGGGGTGGGGGAAATCGGGAGAAAATACGCTCGCTTGGCAACATCGCATCTGAAGGTGTACGGGGACCTTTAGACCGATTCGGCAGCTAATCGGCCCGTGTAAGGGCACTAACGGCAGGCCTGCCCGACCGATATCAGACCTGAAATTGGGCAGATATCAATCAGGCAGGTTAAAAAATGTATTTGGATCGGTCGTTTGGCCCCGGGGCCAAACGACCGAATTCACCTAATATCCCCCACCCGTAGGAGGGGATATTGGGAAAAGATCCGCTCGTTTGGCGACCTTAACGTGTATGGCCACCTTTAGTCATTCCAAGCCCATCCTACTGGACCGACCTCAATTCTCCGCGGTTAAAGAAAAGCATTAGGGATTAATTAGGGATGCACCAAATCCAAATGTGATCACTTTTTGCTGGATTCGATGGGGGCTGATTTACGAACGATCATCAATCGTCCCCTGAACCCTTAAAAAATCAATGGAATTTGAAGTGTTGGAAAAACGTAAAGTAAAACTACACCCCCAGAATTAATAATTAACCAAGAGATAATGATAGAAACTAAGTGGCTCATTAAAGAACAGGGTCAGACTGGGGGGTGAAGAGCCCACCGCACCCCAAGGTGCCCCTGCATTCCCTGCAGGGGCCCCCCAACCCTCTGCAGGGCCCCTGGCCGACGTCCTCCCCTGAGCACACGTAAGAGAAATGCGTCAGGGGAGGAAATCAGTGGCCAGGGGAAACGGTAACAGGGATCGGGTTTTTTCCCCGGTATCCCCAGTTTGTGAGTTTCTTAAACAGGGTCGGACGGGGTGTCCGACCCTGTTAAAGAATCTCCCCAAACTGGAATATATATATCAGTAAATATTGCCCTTTTACATCCTTTCCCTTGAGCCGCCATTTAGTGATGGGCTGTGTGCTCCCTCAGAGATCAGCTGACAGGAAGTAATGCAGCTCTAACTGTAACAGGAAGTAGTGTGGGAGCAAAAGGCAGAACTCTGTCCATTCATTGGCTGATGGGGCCTAGCATGTATGCGTGCCTTGGCTTGTTTGTGTGCACTGTGAATCCTATGATCCCAGGGGGCGGCCCTTAGTACTTAAAATGGCAGTTTCTATTTAGGATTACCCAATAGCACATACTGCTAAGAAAGTATATTTATATGAAAATGGTTTATTTAGATGAAGCATCTAAAATTACATATGAGCTGTTTATGCAATATAGTTTTATAGAGACCTACATTGTTTGGGGGTATAGTTTTCGTTTAAAAAACGGTTTGTTGTCAATTTCATTTTTTCAAATTTCAATATACAACATTTTTTTGTCTTCAGAATACCAAATTCTTCACAAAAGCCCTGAAACCAAAAATGATTTGGTGCATCCCTCCTTAACATTCACTTTTCATTGCACTTTTTTACTTTATTTCTTAGCTGTTTTTGAATCTTTTACATTTCCTATTAGTTTGCATTCCACATTTTACTTGGTTTGTAGGGTCACTAATCTCAGTAGGAGGTGCTTGAAAATATAAAGTTAAAAAAAAAAACCAACAAATTTTGCATTGTTTAATATATTAAATGTTTGGCAGTTTGCAGCTTAGAACACTCAAGCTCACCAATGAGCTTGCAGTAAGGCCTTAGTGAGCATCTAATGTGACTCTGGTAAAGACCAAACTACATCAGCAGGCAGAAAATGGAAAGGCAAAGAGGGTTTATGTTGGTATGGAAGAAAGGCAGCTTCTGATAGGTTGTAAGCAGGATAGGAACTTGGGTAGGCAGTGGTGGTGCTCTAGAACCCGCCCAACCTTGGAGTAAACCACACATATTGGCCAAACCCAACCACCATTAGTGCCTATCCCTAGTTCTAGATGAAAGCTTGGGGTCATGGACCTCTCCCTACTCACAACTTCCACTACCTGACCAGCCACTCCTCTATACGGTCATCTCTTTGAGTGGTATGTGCATTACTAGTAGGCAGCGGAAGCACCACAGAAGTCGCTTCATCAAAAGGGCATAGGGGTAGAATTTCATAACATACAATACACTTCTGGACCAGTTCCTTGTCTCTCCTCAGCCTCCCTGTGTCAGGTGGACTGGGTCCACCAATCACTATTTAAGGTGCTTTCCTTTTAAAGGGCTCAAGTCAGTATATTAGATTAATAACACGTCCTAATCCTAATGCATAGGTATTGGAGCCCTGGGCATCTCATTCGCTACTTTGCTTTTGCCCCAGTGAATATTCTACTGTTCCGATTGGTTACAGATTGATTCCTGATGTTCAAAAACATTTTGTCAGTTAGGAAATACTCCCAAATATGGGCTCTTTGCAATTTAATTGCATTATGGGAGTAAGTTAATTTTTGAGGTTTTAAGAAAAAACAAAAAAGGTTTAATCATGTACTTTTGGCTCTTCCTAGAGACTTTTACCCCCCCAACTTGTACCAAAAGTCTTCTGATTGGTAGAGCAGAACAACTATATTAGAACATACATTCTACATTCATTATTTGAGCGTCGAACGTTTCAATAAAACGTTCTAGGTTGTGACCTCACTCCTCAATTCAGTAATTTGGGTTCACAGAAATATCATGATATCTAGTAGGTATCTAGTAGGTTAGAAGCCCTTTGTAGCTATATTGTGTTCTACAACATTGGGTCTACATTCAGTACTGTAGAAATTGGATTCAGATTAGTCACATGACTAATTTTCAGTTCCCATAAGGGTTAATCTTGGTTTTGTTGCAGCAAAAAATGTGATTGGTGGGGGGTGGGGTTTGGGGAACTCAACCAAACTTCCCATTGATTTGTAGGGCATCTCAATAGGCTGTAGCTGGTGAGATTTAAGTGCTTAAGGGAAACGCGTCGGGGGGGGACACCGGCCGCCCGGGGGAGTGGTAAGAGGGATTGGGTCCGACATGTAGACTATATACCCCATGTGCTAATTGTAGGAATGAGTTTGATGGAAAACTACAGGTTTAAACAGAGTCGGACTGGGCCACCAGGACCTGACCCTTGCCGGCGCTCCCCCTGCCCGACTGTTCCTCCCCTGACGCATTAAATTTAGGCACGCTCAGTGGAGGAAGTCGGGTGGAGGACCCTGCGGGGGGGGTTACGGGACGTGGCCGGCAAGGATAACTGCAGGGCCCCTGGGGGCGGAAGTACTGGTGGGGGCATTGCCTGGCAACTGGTTAAGGACACCTAAGGCAAACTGTCATGTACCCACCCCAATGTGTCCCCCTTTGTCCCCAACAGGCATTCCCCAAACCCTACATCCCCCCCCCCCCCCCATGCAACTTAAAACTTACCTGTGTTAAGTTGCGGGGCTAGAGATAGGGTGGCAGAAGAGGGTCCTAGTACCCCCCCTCGTCTCTCGTCTGCCTGCCCCTAACGCTGGCCCTACAGGAGGTACATATCCCACAGAAGCAATTAGGGCTCATCATTTCTTGGCTTTTTTGTTGGTGAAGGCACACTTCTAAGCCAAATATAAGGCTAATGTGCAAAAGTTAATGGGGTTGCTCACCCAATTCTTAGCAACTTTTTAATTGGTCTTCATTTTTTTTTTTATAGTTTTTAAATTATTTGCCTTCTTCTTCTGCCTCTTTCCAGCTTTCAACTGGGGGTCACTGACCCCGGCAGCCAGAAACAATTGCTCTAGGAGGCTCCAGTTTTATTGTTACTTTTTATTATTTATCTTCCTATTTAGGCCCTCCCCTATTCGTATTCCTGTCTTTCTTTCAAATTACTGCCTGGTTGCTAGGTTAAACTGGACCCTAGCAACCAGATAGCTGCTGAAATTCCAAACCGGGAAGCTGCTGACCAAAAAGCTAAATAATTCAATAACCATAAATGATAAAAAAATAAAGACCAATTGCAAAGTGTCTCCGAATATCACTGTCTACCTCATACTAAAAGGTGAACAACCCCTTTAATAAGGCAAGGCAAGTATTCCAGTATATTTCTACGCAAAAAGAGATCTAATTTGCTAATATTAACTATAGTTTCCTATTGGTTGACCAAAAGGTATTCCCACTTTGGGGGAAAACAACATCCAACAACATACTGCAACATAAGGGGATTAAAATAATACTATAATATATATCTCTATATAATAGTGTGATCTTTGGCTTTGTAATTTAGAGCCCAGAAGGCTATTGGCTTTTTAAACAGGGAGGATCCTAACTATAACCCCTTATATAGGGGCGGAGTTAATAAAACTCCATTTTTAAAAAAATGTTCAAATTCGACTAAAACTAGTTTTCCGAACGTCTGATATTTACTAGAAAAATCGTATAAAACTCGACTTTCACGAACTGCCGCCGCGAAAATCCCGATTTTATCGAATTGTTGCTGCGGCAAATCAGAAAAGTCTGGATTTTCGGACAAAACCCAAGTTTCGAGACAAAAGAAAAAACGGACCTTTGCCACTGACTTCTACATGAAGCGAATTCGGATTTTTAGCCATTTTGGCCGAGTAAATCCGCTTTTTCTCTGCGAATTTTCGGGAAAAAAATCCAAATAGAGTTTAGAGTCGATGGTTAGTAAATGAGCCCCATAGTGTCTCAAATGACAAGAACAGAGTCTGCTTCACGCAATACACAGAGCCGGCCAATCACAATTGAAGATAACGGCGTCAGTTGGACACTAAAGGGAACACTGTACCCTGCAGAAGTGCTTTTTTTTTTTTACCGCAACGCCGTAGTCGTATAACGGCTAATACAAGTCTTTATAATACCCCCAAGGCTTTCCGTCCTACCTACCTATATCACTACACTACGGAATATTCTAGAGTCCCGCTCAAAGTAATACACCTGCCTCCACTCGCTTTTCCTTTGGTCACGTACACAAGCGTATAGCGTATAGGCGGATGGGTCAGTAGGGGGTGGTGCCTTCCCACTCCACCAGATATTGGACCTTGCCTTCCAGGGTGACTCGGCGCGCCAGGACCTGGTACTTCTCTCCGCAGGCCATTCTCCCCGCTGCTCCGAAGTAGCTGGTGATGGAAGATTTCAGGTGGGAGAGCGAGGTATCGTTTTCGCTAAGGCTGTCGAAGGTGCGACTCTCGATGCTGTGGTCTTGGTAGTCGGAGGCCCCGACGTATTCGGCGGCTTCCGTTGCGCAGCCGTTCAGCCTGCCTGTGCGGTCCACGGCCCTTCTCTTGGCTTCGAAGGACGTGTACTTTTTGGAGGCGAATTTCCTCTTCCGGCTTCCTACGTTCCCTCTACAAGTGGAATTAGCGGTAAACGAACAAAAACAGGGCTGCGTTGTTGTTGTTGACCAAAGCGTCACATTTCCCAGAATGCAAAGCGGGAGTGAGAAGCGAGAAAGCCAGGATTAGCCATCTAGGACTTTTCATGCACTACATTAGATCACATACACCAAAGCCAGGTTGCTGAAAGCAGGTTAGGGAGATCCAGCGAGCGAAGCACAGGGAAAAAACAACAAAAACATGTATAAAGAGCTGAAATCTAAGCATTTTTGCCCCCTATAGGAAGTCTGCTGAACAACCACTGGGCCGGACTGAAATTCAAATCAGGCCCTGGCATTTCAACTGCCCTATTGAGTTTATTTAATGTTTAAATAATTCCCTTTTCTCTGTAATAATAAAACAGTACCTGTACTTGATCCCAACTAAGATATAATTACCCCTTATTGGGGCAGAACAGCCCTATTGAGTTTATTTAATGTTTAAATAATTCCCTTTTCTCTGTAATAATAAAACAGTACCTGTACTTGATCCCAACTAAGATATAATTACCCCTTATTGGGGGCAGAACAGCCCTATTGGGTTTATTTAATGGTTAAATGATTCCCTTTTCTCTGTAATAATAAAACAGTACCTGTACTTGATCCCAACTAAGATATAATTAATCCTTATTGGAGCCAAAACAATCCTATTGGGTTTAATTACTGTTTAAATAATTTTTTTAGCAGACGTAAGGTAATAGATTCGAATTACGGAAAGATCCCTTACCCGGAAAACCCCAGGTCGGGAGCATTCTGGATAACAGGTCCCATACCTGTATCAGTAAATATCGGCCTTTTGCATCCTTTCTCTTGGGCCGCCATTTTGTGATGGGCTGTGTGCTCCCTCAGATCAGCTGACAGGAAGTGATGCAGCTCTAACTGAAACAGGAAGTAGTGTGGGAGCAAAAGGCGGAACTCTGCCCATTCACTGGATAATGGGGCCTAGCATGTATGTGTGCCTTGGCTTGTTTGTGTGCACGTTGAATCCTATGATCCCAGGGGGCGGCCCTTAGTACTTAAAATGGCAGTTTTCTATTTAGGATTACAATTAGATGAAGCAGGGTTTTACATACGAGCTGGTTTATGCAATATATTTTTTATTGTTTGGGGGTATAGTTTCCCTTTAAACCCCCATTAGGAACATGATGAAGACAAGAGTGCAAAATTATTAAGTCATATGCAAGCAAAATGAGCGTTAGACTAAGGACAAAATGATTTGTAAGTTTTTGAGCTTAGCAGCAATGATGCGACAAAAAGCAGCATTCATACAGGCGAAGCGAAGGCAGCGGCACACAAACGGCGCTTACCGTGACTCGCAAGACAGGCTGGTGCTGGCAGACCCGGAAGTGCTTGCTGCGTCGTTAGAATCCAGATCCGAGGTGAAGTTCTGCCCTGAGCTCGCGCTGCAAGAAGTGGTTTGAAGCGATCAGGTGGATGTACGATGTTTGTGATTGGCTACAGGTTGTCTCATTGAGATTCTGATTGGCTACAGCCTACTTTATGCCTACGGCGGTTCTAATGGTCTCCAAGAACATCTAGCTTTGTTAAAGGGGTGGTTCACCTTTGAGCAAACATTTATTAAGCAATTTTTCAATTGGTCTTCATTATTTTTATAGTTTTTGAACTACTGTATATACTCGAGTATAAGCCTAGTTTTTCAGCACCCAAAATGTGCTGAAAAAGTCACCCTCGGCTTATACTCGAGTCGGGTGCCATGGGTCCCTCCAGACTAGCACCCTCTGTCCTTTGTGTGCAAATTAGGCCACCTGCAATCAGACCCTCCAGTGCCCTGGCCCGCTCCCAAATTCATCTTCATCTACCATCCTCACCTGCCCCATTCTGCACTAGACATTGCACTTTATATTCTATATAAACTATATATAGTTTTGAAGGATTTTAACTCTTTGTGTTTTAGCTTGGTTGCTGATTGAGCTAAGGGGGTAGTACTTGTAAGTTATCATTGTTGATACCATATTGTTTTTGTTGACCCTCTTCTCCACATACAAAGCTAATTTACTGTTTTTCTTTGAATTAAATATTAAGTGTAATTTTATTGGTATTTATTTTGATTATTGAAACTTAGCAGTAGCTGCTGCTTTTCCCACCCTAGGCTTATACTCGAGTCAATACGTTTTTCCAGTTTTCTTAGGTAAAATTAGGTACCTCGGCTTATATTCCGATCGGCTTATACTCGAGTATATACGGTATTTGCCTTCTAACTCTTTGCAGCTTTCAAACGGGCAGGTCACTGACCCCAGCAGCCAAAAAACTATTGCTCTGTGAGGCTACAGTTTTATTGTTATTTTTACGTTTTTATAACTTTTTTTTTTTTCTGTTCAGTCCCTTTCCTATTTATACGCCAGCCTCTCATTCAAACCACTTCCTGGTTGCTAAGGTAATTTGGACCCTAGCAACCAGATAGCTGCTGAAACTAAAGAGCTGCTGAACAGAAAGTGAAACTAAAAGAAATAAAACAAAAAAAATTAAGACCAATTGTAATTTTTCTCATAATATTACTCTCTACATCATGGTAAAAGTTAACTCAAATGTGAACAACCCCTTCAACTTCTAATACTCCCATTCTTCCATCCCTGAGACAACCTGGTTGCTATAGACTTGTTAATACCATTTACCTTTTCAGACTCTGAATTTCATCTAGGGTGAAGTCAAATATGCTGGCCAGGTGATGGTTTGTGCTCCAGGCCGACGTAAAGTCACTCTGCCGTGTACAGGAGAGGAGAAAACATTAGTAATGCACAGCAGTTCTTCCATCTCTTAAATGAGTCAGTTCTTCTCCAGGGTCTTGGGTTCAATTGTTTCAGGAGTCAGAACCAGCAGTGCAAAACTAAACTCTAAAAGCAGTGAAAATGTGTAATAAATGTACATTGGGAAGTTGCTTAGAACAATTTTGTTCAATAGGCAATAAGCAGCTTTTTGTTTAGGTTCCCCTTTAACAGCAAACAGGCGCTAGGAGATACTTACAGGGTCAGACTGGGCCGCTGGGACACCGGGAAAAAACCCGGTGGGTCCCGGCGGCCCAGACCCGATCCCTGTTGCCACTTCCCCTGGCCATCGATGACCCCCCCTACGCCTTTCACTTACACGTGCTCAGGGGAGTACGTCGGGAAGGTGACAGGGTTAGGAGGTATGGTGGGGGGCCCCTGCAGGGGGTTAGGGGGTATGGTGGGGGGCCCTGCAGGAAGTTAGGGGGTATGGTGGGGGGCCCTGCAGGAAGTTAGGGGGTATGGTGGGGGGCCCTGCAGGAAGTTAGGGGGTATGGTGGGGGGCCCTGCAGGAAGTTAGGGGGTATGGTGGGGGGCCCTGCAGGAAGTTAGGGGGTATGGTGGGGGGCCCTGCAGGAAGTTAGGGGGTATGGTGGGGGGCCCTGCAGGAAGTTAGGGGGTATGGTGGGGGGCCCTGCAGGAAGTTAGGGGGTATGGTGGGGGGCCCTGCAGGAAGTTAGGGGGTATGGTGGGGGGCCCTGCAGGAAGTTAGGGGGTATGGTGGGGGGCCCTGCAGGAAGTTAGGGGGTATGGTGGGGGGCCCTGCAGGAAGTTAGGGGGTATGGTGGGGGGCCCTGCAGGAAGTTAGGGGGTATGGTGGGGGGCCCTGCAGGAAGTTAGGGGGTATGGTCGGGGGCCCTGCAGGGGGTTAGGGAGTGACATGGCCGGCGGGAGCACCTCAGGGGGTGTGGTGCCCCTGGGCCAAAAGCCCCGGTGGGCCCTGCACCCCCCGGTCCTACCCTGGATACTTACACTGGGAATTGCATCCTCCAGAAGGAACTTCGACTGTTTCCTCCGAATTCCTTGCTGCCGCTGCCTCTGACATTCATGAGGTAGGCTACAAGCAAAAAAAGGGGGGGACATTGTCACTAGGGACGCACTGAACCCAGTTTTTTGGGTTCGGCCGCACCCCTGAATACCATCCCTATTTGTCAACAGAGGTACAGAGACAGGGGTCAATACACTATTGTATAGGCCTGGATCTAGGTAGCATGTAAGGGCAGTAAAGGCATCACAAGGGCACAAAGAATAAGGTCCTTGCCTTTGGAAGGATGAAGGGGCCAATGCTATAGGTAGAGTTCCCCTTTAATTCTTCAGGCCTATTCCTATGTCCGTTGAACTGTTCTTCTGGTTTGGTGTCCCTGATCATTATAAAACTTCCATTAAAGGGGTTGAGTAAACTTTTACTATGATGTAGAGAGTGAAATTCTGATTCAATTTGCAATTGGTCTTTTTATTATTTGTAGTTATTTCATTTTTAGTTCAGGAGTCCTAAGTTTGGCGGTCCAGCAGCTATTTGGTTGCTAGGGTTCAAGTCACCTTAGCAACCAGGGAGTGGTTTGGATGAGAAACTGGTATATGAATAGAGGATAGAGGATGAATAGAAAAGATGGTTACAAAAAGTAACAATAGAGTTTTTCCCTGCTGGGGTCAGTGACCCCCCCCATTTAAAGAGTTAGAAGAAGGCAAATAATGCAAAAACTATTAAAAATAATGACCAATTGGAAAGTTGCTTAGAATTGGCCAATCTATAACATACTAAAACTTAACTTAAAGGTCAACCAACCCCCCTTTAATGTCTAAATAAATATATCTAGACATTAATGGAATGTTTATAATACGCTGTAAGTATCTCCTTTTTCCCCCTCTGTATATAATGAAGAGAATTACCTGTTTTTATGGGAATATTTGCTCCTCCCTTTCTTCTTAAGATCAGCCGACCGGCTCTCCGCTGTCCCAACCGCCTTTTCTGGTAAGAGTTTGCCGGGGGGGCTCGGAGGAACGCGGATTCTTAGGCGAAATATGCATTTCTTCCTTTTTATTTCTTTGCCGCAAAGAAACCTGAAAAATATGAATATTAAACAATTAGAAAAAGCCAGCGATAAGGACTGTAAGCCTCTGATTTGGTTGCTGGGGGTCAGCAACTCCTGACAACCATTTACAGCAAACAGCAGCAAATTTCAAAATCTCTACACAATAAATAAACAAAGACAAGTTAATATCTGCTTCAAACAGCTCCGTGTACAGCAGGGGTAGGCAAACTACGGCCCGCGGGCCACATCCGGGCTGTTGGCCTTTTTAATCCAGCCCGCAAACTCCGTCCCCCTTTAAAGAATTTTGGGCACCGACTGGATGCAACCGTATAAATGGATGTCAGGGGAGCCAGGGGACAGGAGGTCGCTGGAGGATCAAGCTAGGGGGTGCCATGGGGATGCTGGGGGGGGGGGGAGCTGCAGAATGCCAGGGGGGTGAGCTGCAGAATGCGGAACTGCAGGATGCAGGGTGGGATGCTGGAGAATGTTGGGGCGAATGCTGGGGTGGGGAGCTGCAGGATGCTAGGAAGTGGAGCTGGAGGATGCTGGGTGGGACGCTGAGGCGGGGGAGCTGGAGGATGCTGGGGGGGGAGCTGGAGAATGTTGGGGAGGATGCTGGGGAGTGGAGCTGCAGGATGCAGGGTGGGATGCTGAGGGGGGAGCTGGAGCATGCTGGGGGGGGAGCTGGAGAATGTTGGGGAGAATGCAGGGTGGGGAGCTGCAGGATGCTAGGAAGTGGAGCTGAAGGATGCTGGGTGGGATGCTGAGGCGGGGGAGCTGGAGAATGTTGGGGAGAATGCTGGGGTGGGGAGCTGCAGGATGCTGGGGAGTGGAGCTGGAGGATGCTGGGTGGGATGCTGAGGAGGGGAGCTGGAGAATGTTTGGGAGAATGCTGGGGTGGGGAGCTGCAGGATGCTGGAGAGTGGAGCTGGAGGATGTTGGGTGGGATGCTGAGGGGGGAGCTGGAGGATGCTGGGGAGTGGAGCTGGAGGATGCTGGGTGGGATGCCGAGGAGGGGAGCTGGAGAATGTTTGGGAGAATGCTGGGGTGGGGAGCTGCAGGATGCTGGAGAGTGGAGCTGGAGGATGTTGGGTGGGATACTGAGGGGGGAGCTGGAGAATGTTGGGGAGAATGCTGGGGTGGGGAGCTGCAGGATGCTGGGGAGTGGAGCTGGAGGATGCTGGGTGGGATGCTGAGGAGGGGAGCTGGAGAATGTTTGGGAGAATGCTGGGGTGGGGAGCTGCAGGATGCTGGAGAGTGGAGCTGGAGGATGTTGGGTGGGATGCTGAGGGGGGAGCTGGAGAATGTTGGGGAGAATGCTGGGGTGGGGAGCTGCAGGATGCTGGGGAGTGGAGCTGGAGGATGCTGGGTGGGATGCTGAGGGGGAGCTGAGAGGCCCTGTGATTTCTGATGGCAGCCCTGGGCGTAACGCTGGCCCGGCCCATAACTCAATGTGGCCCCTAAGCCAAAAAGTTTACCCACCCCTGGTCTACAGCATAATAAAAGACAAAGGCGACCTTCCCCTTTAATTTCTGGCTTTTCACTTCCTCCTTCTCTCCCCAAGACTTGAAACTAATAACTATGGTTAAACGATAAAACCCAACAGAGATTGGCCATTTAGGTGCAACAAGCTCACCTGCTTTTATAACTATTTAAGGCGTCCAGAAGGTGATGTGCTCTTTCTTCTACCAGCGTGGCGGCAATCTGTAATGGGAGATTGATAGTGAAAAGGACACATAAATAAAGGCAACATATTTCTGCTCTTTAGCGGTAACCCCTACCTGGGGTAGTCAAAAACTGATGCTCCATGTACATGGCAGGGCAGATTAAAATTCCCTATATCCCAAAGGCTTATTTACAGCACTGCTGCCTGGAAAGTTCGGGCACATCTGTGGCATCTAAAGTGTTAAACGCCGGCACTAACTGCAATACCAACAATGCACAGAAGGGGGCCCTCCGACCCTCGTCTTTCCGAATAGGCTTTCCCGTAATTTCCCCTCGCCCCTCTAACGGTCGGCAAATAGGAGATGAAACTTGAATAGGAGTTCGCTGGAAAACGTTTGCGTTTGTTCAAGGAGGACTGTCTGCCTGCCCCGATAGATTCACCTCAATAGGAGCATTTTATCTGTAGCATCACATTAACTGGAAGCCAAGGGGGGGGGGTTTCATGCCAAGGAGTGACATAATACATTAAAAATCCATTTATTTGCCTAGGCAGCGGATAAAAAGAATTTATTCTCAGCAAAGAGGAGATTAAGGGAAAATCTGTGCTTATACATATTAGATTTGCCTTAAGACAGTACAGTATGGGGGTACAGCTTATTGTGTGCCCAGAACATTCCTTCTCTGTATATTTGTATTTATACATATGGGTAGGAGGTGCCATAGTGTTTCCCTTAGACAGTACAGTATGGGGGTACAGCTTATTGTGTGCCCAGAACATTCCTTCTCTGTATATTTGTATTTATACATATGGGTAGGAGGTGCATAGTGTTTCCCTTAGACAGTACAGTATGAGGGTACAGCTTATTGTGTGCCCAGAACATTCCTTCTCTGTATATTTGTATTTATACATATGGGAGGGAGGTGCCATAGTGTTTCCCTTAGACAGTACAGTATGGGGGTACAGCTTATTGTGTGCCCAGAACATTCCTTCTCTGTATATTTGTATTTATACATATGGGTAGGAGGTGCCATAGTGTTTCCCTTAGACAGTACAGTATGAGGGTACAGCTTATTGTGTGCCCAGAACATTCCTTCTCTGTATATTTGTATTTATACATATGGGAGGGAGGTGCCATAGTGTTTCCCTTAGACAGTACAGTATGGGGGTACAGCTTATTGTGTGCCCAGAACATTCCTTCTCTGTATATTTGTATTTATACATATGGGTAGGAGGTGCCATAGTGTTTCCCTTAGACAGTACAGTATGAGGGTACAGCTTATTGTGTGCCCAGAACATTCCTTCTCTGTATATTTGTATTTATACATATGGGAGGGAGGTGCCATAGTGTTTCCCTTAGACAGTACAGTATGGGGGTACAGCTTATTGTGTGCCCAGAGCATTCCTTCTCTGTATATTTGTATTTATACATTTGGGAGGGAGGTGCCATAGTGTTTCCCTTAGACAGTACAGTATGGGGGTACAGCTTATTGTGTGCCCAGAGCATTCCTTCTCTGTATATTTGTATTTATACATTTGGGAGGGAGGTGCCATAGTGTTTCCCTTAGACAGTACAGTATGGGGGTACAGCTTATTGTGTGCCCAGAACATTCCTTCTCTGTATTTTTGTATTTATACATATGGGAGGGAGCTGCCATAACAAATAGGACAACACGCCACCTTGACGTGACAAACTTGCACCTTCTCCCTGCCACTTGACTGCCTTTATTTCAACCATCCCGCCCTTCTTGCTTTCCTTCCCAAACTGCACACAAGCCCATGTGATCATTTCCCAGAATTGGGAATCCAAAGGGATAGAGCTGGCAAGCATATGGAACAAATTGGCACAAGACCAAACCTGAATGGATAGAGAGCAAACGGCTCATCACAGCTTTCAGAAGACTCTAGAAGTTAAATCAGCTCCAACTCACTGCAAAGTAGGGAATTTGCCTACCCCCCCCCCCCCCCCTTATCTGAAAAATGTTCAGCTCCTGCACAGGCAGGGGGGGGAAGCAAAGGAGAATGGGCGGATATTAATAAGACTTGCAGGCAAAGCTTTCCCAACCCAGATCCAAAACATTTCCTACAACAAAAAGGCTGGAAATATTATACAGGGAATTGGCACTGTAATACCCCAGAACCCACAGCAGGATAAATACAGTGCCAATACCCCAGAACCCACACAGGATAAATACAGTGCCAATTCCATGTATAATACCCCAGAACCCACAGCAGGATAAATACAGTGCCAATTCCATGTATAATACCCCAGAACCCACAGTAGGATAAATACAGTGACAATCCCATGTATAATACCCCAGAACCCACAGCAGGATAAATACAGTGCCAATTCCATGTATAATACCCCAGAACCCACAGTAGGATAAATAGTGCCAATTCCATGTATAATACCCCAGAACCCACAGCGGGATAAATACAGTGCCAATTCCATGTATAATACCCCAGAATCCACAGCAGGATAAATACAGTGCCAATTCCATGTATAATACCCCAGAACCCACAGCAGGATAAATACAGTGCCAATTCCATGTATAATACCCCAGAACCCACAGCAGGATAAATACAGTGCCAATTCCATGTATAATACCCCAGAACCCACAGTAGGATAAATAGTGCCAATTCCATGTATAATACCCCAGAACCCACAGCGGGATAAATACAGTGCCAATTCCATGTATAATACCCCAGAACCCACAGCAGGATAAATACAGTGCCAATTCCATGTATAATACCCCAGAACACTCTAACAATGCCAAACAGACCCAACACTACCACAGAGCCCGCAATAGTCACTGCAATAGCACCACTCCATCTCTTTCTGCAGAAACCAATATGGCAGCCAGACACAAAAGACACAAAATACAAACGTACCTTTCCAAGCTGCAAGTGATCCCAGTTGTCATTCACAAATGTCAGGATCTCTTCAAAGTCGAAGTATTTCTTTTTGCTGAGCACGCCCAGGTTGTATAAGGCTAGATGGACGATATCCACCCTGTAACACACACACAGAAAGATAAGTGTGCCATGCTACATTAGAAGTTCAGACTGCAATGTGTGTGTATTTTGTGAATTTGTGTGTGGTTTGCTTCAGTTCAAACTCTTTGCTCTCCTCGATTAATCAGTCACAGACCTCTCCAGGCAGAAGTGCTGGAAATGGAAGATTAGCCTATCAAACAAGGGGAGACTGATCCTTCGCCTTGTCACTTTAGGTCAGGCAGTGTAGGCATGCTTTGAGGTAAAAAAAGCAAGCAGACGCTGGTGGTGGGGCGGGGAGCTGGAGGATGCTGGGGGGAGCAGGGGGAGCCTCAGGAAGCAGGACGACACTGGGGGCGGAGCTGGAAGATGCTGGGGAGGACGCTAGGGGGGAGCTGGAGAACGCTGGGGGGAGTGGGCCATAATACGAGGACACTGGGGGAGAACCTGCAATGTTTTAGGGGGCCCTGAGCTGGCTACCAATGTTTTAGGGGGCCCTGAGCTGGCTACCAATGTTTTAGGGGGGCCCTGGTTACCAATGTCTGTGTGTCCTTTGTACTGATGTGAGGGGTCACTAGGGAGGGGCCATTGGGGGACAGGGCGTGGGAGGCCCAGAAAATTTTGTTGTGAGGGGCCCTGTGATTTCTGATGGCGGCCCTGCCTGCCCCACAAGGACCTACAGTTTTGATTCAATCTGGCCACTTACAGTTGTATGTGTGCAGCCTCTCTAACATGGTAGAAGATACTCCATTGCATTCCTATTATCATCATTCCTAAGACTTTAATTACACTCTGGCCTTGCCAACAGGCAATCTGGCCAATCAAAAATGAGCATTTTAACCCCTTCGTTGTTTCAAAAGGCATGCAGGATTCTATAACAGGGTGCTACTGAGTTTATATTCCACCGACTGAGAGCATTCCTACCCCCCTTAATACAATGGCCATTTGGGAAGCAGCCCTATCAGTTCTTGGCAGGGTAACAACGAGCAACTTCTTTCAGGGGATTACAAAGCAACAGACGCTGAACGAGGGGGCAACCATTTTCATCGACGGCCCCCCCGGGGCAGATTCTGCTGTGCTCCACTTGCCCTGTACAGACAAGTTGCTATTTGCCAAGTAAACATGATGTAAGCTCCCTTTCACACTTCTTCCCATCCCGAGCACAGTCCTGTAATTGACCGGCCATTCCCACAATGGCGTGATAGGGATTTTTATTGAAGCGGCCCCCCCTTACCATCTCAAAGGCAGACGCTTGAGGAATTCGGAGCCTTGATTGCAGACGGAGCACAGAAATGCATAAAACCTGCCGAAAGAAAAAGGGTGGATAAAGCGGTTATTCAGAAGTTGTGGTGCGGTCAGTCTGAAGTACTGTGGGTGGGATGTGGCCCCTGCAAGAGATTTTTCTGACCCCAGAATAAATTACGATCACCATAAACCTCTTTGTATATAATAATCTGGCCCCCAGGTTCCTGAAATAACTGGCCCAAGGCACGGAAAACCGTCCGCAAAGGTCTAGGCTGAACAACTGTCCAATCGTGGGTGGCCAAATAGACATAAGGTGGCCATACACGGGCAGATTTTAGCTGCCGATTCAGGTCCTTTAGACTTGGGGTCCTCAAACTTTTTGGACAGGGGGCCGGTTTACGGCCCCTTAGACTGTTGGGGGGCTGGTCTACTCCTGTGTTGGCGTTCTGCCTAGCGGCTCACTGCGTCCTACATAACGCGGTGACGTCACAGCGTTACATGGCGACGAGGTGATGCGCTGAGCAAAGCAAAACGCTGACACAGTAGTAGACGGAGGAGACCTGCCGGGTAAATGGCTGCGGGGGAGCCGTATCCGGCCCGTGGGCCTTAGTTTGAGGACCCCTGCTTTAGACCAATTCAGCAACTAGTAGCACAGTAGCTACTTGTCACGGCTACTCAATTAGACAATGCTGATCATTTACTGATAATTGTCACTACGTGTGTTTTAGCTGAGGCAATTCTCAGTATTGTCTATGGCAGGGTATTTTCTGGAGTTTAGTAGCTGTTAAAAAGTAGCTGCTACTAGAAGCTCTGTGTGTCTTCACCCTTAGGGCTCTGGTACACGGGGAGATTAGTCGCCTGCAACAAATCTCCCTTGTCACGGGCTCCCCGAAATGACATCCCGCTGGCGAAAATGTAAATCGCCGATGGGATGGCATATGTGGCGGCGATTTACATTTTCGCCGGTGGGATGTCATTTCGGGGAGATTAGTCGCCCGCAGCAAGGGAGATTTGTCACATTTGCGACTAATCTCCCTCGTGTGACACGGCCCGTAGGTGGGCATATCAGGAAGAATCTTCCTGTGTATGGCCACCTTTAACCCATTTAGTTGTCCTGTAAGCCCCAGGGTCAATAGCACATGGGGCAGATACTGACACAAGAGAAGTAGAATGACCAAAATGCTTAATGGCAATGCTGCAAAGTCGTAGCACCAACAATAGCCTGAAAAGCCCACTTTACGCCATGTTTATGCATTCAGCAAATAAACATAAGGCTGATACCACAAGGGGCTGATGCTTGTCCTGTGAAAAAAAATGGAGGCTGAGAATCGACCCCTACGCTAGAATCAGCGTTCCACGGGGAGGGGCCGGGTAAATGCCCACGGGGGGCTGTACTTTGAGGACCCTTGCTTTACACCAATTCAGCTTATCTGCTTGTGTATGGGCAGATCTCGATCGGGCAGGCCTCTGGATTGGGGACTGCAGTTGATGTGGTCCCCGATCCAATGGCGCCTATGCCCACCATTGTAATTTGATTGTTTAGCCCTAGGGCCAAACGATCGAATGAGCCCGATATCGCCCACCTTTGGGATGAAGACACACAGAGCTACTAGTAGCAGCTACTTGTTGACTACAATGCTGATCATTTACGGATAATTGTCTCTACATGTGGTTTAACAGAGGCAATTCTCAGTATTGTCTATGGCAGGGGATTTTCTGGAGTTTAGTAGCTGTGAAAAAGTAGCTGCTACTTGTAGCTCTGTGTGTCTTCACTCTTAGGTGGGCATATCAGGAAGAATCTTCCTGTGTATGGCCACCTTTAACCTAGTTAGTTGTCCTGTAAGCCCTAGGGTCAATAGCACATGGGGCAGATACTGACACAAGAGAGGCAGAATGCCCAGAATTGCTGCAGCCCAAAATGCTGAATGGCAATGCTGCAAAGTCGCAGCACCAACAATAGCCTGAAAAGCCCACTTCACACCATGTTGATGCATTCAGCAATAAAAAACATCTCTGGAGTTTAGTAGCCGTGAAAAAGTAGCTGCTACTAGCAGCGTAGTGTGTGTCTTCACCCATACACAAGAAGATTCTTTTTGATATGCCCACCTAAGGGTGAATGCTACTAGTAACAGCTACTTTTTCATGGCTACTATACTCCAGAAAATACCCCGCCATAGACAATACTGAGAATTGCCTCTGCTAAAACACACGTAGAGACAGTTATCAGTAAACGATCAGCATTGTCTATTTTAGTAGCCAACAAGTAGCTGCTACTAGTAGCTCTGTGTGTCTTCAACCTTAACTATAGTTAAGGTCCTGTAAGCCCTAGGGTCAATAGCACATAGAACAGATACTGACACAAGAGAAGCAGAATGACCAAAATGCTTAATGGCAATGCCGCAAAGTCGCAGCACCAACAACAGCCTGAAATGCCCACTTCACGCCATGTTGATGCATTCAGCAAATAAACATAAGGCTGATACCAAAGGGAAGGCATCTATAAACTAGCTTTTCAGATTGGACAGACCAACTGCAATAAAGTAGGCTTGGGGGATAATCCCCTTATGAATATATATGACCATATAAATAAGTGTGCAGAACAAGGAAAGTCTACTGCAGCCAATCAGAAATAAGCAAAGGTTTGGCTCTCATTTAATTTACTTGTGCTTATTTGTCACTGGATTCTGCTCTGCTCAGTAGATAGTTGTCCTGCCCGCCTAATAGCAAGAAGATTGGAAGGGTTCCCTTGGTTTAGCTGAGTAGCAGTATAAAACGGCTATAGAAAATAAATAAAAAGGCACTTTGTTTCTGGCTTTGGGACACTAAAACAGCAGCTTTGAAAGGATTCCCACATATAAGAAACGTTTATGGCAGAAGATCTGCTGTTAATTAAAAGAAAAAAAAAAAAAAAAGGAGCAGACATGTTTTTAATAGAGGGTCTATACTTTTTACCCTTGGGATATTAAAAAACCAAAACAAAATTCTTTAAAAAAAAAAAAAAAAAAAAAAAAAAAAAAAAAGAAAAAGTGAGCACCCCCCTTCCTAATAAAGCACTTGGTGTGTTCTGCTCCCATTGGCATTAGCAGGAATACGGCTCATGGTGCCCGAGAGGTTCACGAGGGGAATGTGTCTGCTCTAAAGAGGAAAGGCTCCATTTGTTCGGAGGGTTGTTCCCTCGCTCTGGAATGCAAAAGAATGCGCAGAATTCCATTGAACAGTTCCACATTTTCTCCCAGCGTTCACACATCTGTAGCGTGAACTACACACACACACACACTGATCTTTACTGAGATTATACATCATCCTCTCAACTCATGGAGCTTACAATCTAAGGTCCCTATCCCATTCCCATCAGCCCCTGCCCCAGTGAGCTTACAATCTAAGGTCCCTATCCCATTCCCATCAGCCCCTGCCCCAGTGAGCTTACAATCTAAGGTCCCTATCCCATTCCCATCAGCCCCTGCCCCAGTGAGCTTACAATCTAAGGTCCCTATCCCATTCCCATCAGCCCCTGCCCCAGTGAGCTTACAATCTAAGGTCCCTATCACATTCCCATCAGCCCCTGCCCCAGTGAGCTTACAATCTAAGGGCCCTATCACATTCCCATCAGCCCCTGCCCCAGTGAGCTTACAGTCTAAGGTCCCTATCACATTCCCATCAGCCCCTGCCCCAGCGAGCTTACAATCTAAGGTCCCTATCACATTCCCATCAACCCCTGAATGTGATGGGAATGTGATAGAGACCATAGATGGCTAGCTCCACTGGTGGCAAAGAGCCTGCGCCTTGGGGACCATTCAGGCAGAATGACTCCCCAGGGTAATGGCTATGCTATGCCCCTTGTGCTGGGGGAAAAAAAATATTCTGATATAACATTAGGGGGCGCAGGCTAGCCCTGTTCTTACTGTCTTGCCTTCTACCCAAGAGGCTGTAAATGACCCCCACAGGTCAATTTCTTGTCCCCCTGTTGGTAATCCTTTTCTGCTCTGCGTGCATTTTTCTGTAACCAAGATAAACTGCCCTTTAATGGTTTATTTCTAAACGGTTAATGTACACTGGCTGCTTGTTGCCGAATATAACTCTCCTCTATTCCTCACGTGCCCGAATTCCTTTGCATATGGTCTCTCCAACCAACCCCCCCCCCCCCCCAAAAAAAAATGTTGTTTTAATAGTCCATTTCTGTATAATTTACAATGGTAATAAGCCGTCAACTCTGACCAAATTACTGGCTATTAACAGCTAGTGGGGCCGAGTGTTAACAGCCGAGACACTGGATAAACACACTATTCCCTGCACCACAGGGTAATGGGCCGGCCAGGCATCAGGTTTCAATGGTTTCATGCGAATTGCATGAAGGTGTTTAATCCTAATAACTAAAAAAAATTATAGGACTTGTCGATTCAGCCCCTTCATAAACTTTTTTCCCCACAATGCACCTTGCTCATTCTTAGCACTTTATCTCACTTTGTACCTCTGGTAAGAAGAGCAATCAGTTGTGCTGGAAATATATCTTATTATCTGTGAGCTCTGCAGTAACAGAGTAAGGGCCTACCTGTCTCCAAACATCATGGGCTCATTAAGGCACTGCATACAGGCTTCATGGAACCACTGTCGGCATCTGTAGCACTGTATCATCTTAAGGTACCATCTGTAACAAAGAGAAACAGGAGTATAAATAAAGTAAAATGCACTACTGCTACTAGGATCTGTGCCACTGTGACAGAATGCTCTGTTATACAGATAGCTAGAATCTCAGCCATAAAGCAGGGCAGGACTGCTGCTTACAATGGGGGGGATCAGATAGGATCTGTGCCACTGTGACAGAATGCTCTGTTATACAGATAGCTAGAATCTCAGCCATAAAGCAGGGCAGGACTGCTGCTTACAATGGGGGGGATCAGATAGGATCTGTGCCACTGTGACAGAATGCTCTGTTATACAGATAGCTAGAATCTCAGCCATAAAGCAGGGCAGGACTGCTGCTTACAATGGGGGGATCAGATAGGATCTGTGCCACTGTGACAGAATGCTCTGTTATACAGATAGCTAGAATCTCAGCCATAAAGCAGGGCAGGACTGCTGCTTACAATGGGGGGGGATCAGATAGGATCTGTGCCACTGTGACAGAATGCTCTGTTATACAGATAGCTAGAATCTCAGCCATAAAGCAGGGCAGGACTGCTGCTTACAATGGGGGGATCAGATAGGATCTGTGCCACTGTGACAGAATGCTCTGTTATACAGATAGCTAGAATCTCAGCCATAAAGCAGGGCAGGACTGCTGCTAACAATGGGAATCACTTGTGACTTCCAGTCATCCCTTTATCATAGTTTCTAGGATTAGGCCAGACTGTAGTTCCCAATAATCAGATTTCTATTTTCTTAGACATCGATAGGTTCTTGCACAGCTAAAATTCCCCCGTGCCACTCAGCAAAGTGCTAGCAGTTGTACAAACAAAAGGAACAGTATAAGGAAAGACACGGACGTATTATGTCACCCAGGCACGACTGGCCCAGGCGCTGAAGAGATGCAGATCCAAGCACTCTCTCTATAGCCCTGGGACTCCAGGCGCTTGGCACTAATTGGTAGGAATTCAGCTCTGCGCATTTATTACGCAGCTGATTAAATGTTTAGATTTCGCCTTTTATAACTGGAAGTGTTCTCACCCCTTCCCACAAAACATTCTTTCATTTGACAGCGGATAGGAACCATATGGGCAATTTACAGCGCGGCTTAAACAGCACGTGAGACTGGGCTTTTTCGTTGTTTTTTTACAACATGGTTGAGTTCCTTTCATTCCATTCGTTTGTTATTCTTTTTCTTTCTTTTTATCCGGAAACCCGTTATCCAGAAAGCTCTGAATTACAGGAAGGTCATCTCCCATAAGCTGCACTTTAATCAAATAATTTAATTTTTTTTTAAAATATTTCCTTTCTACTTGATCAGAACTAAGATATAATTACCCCTTATTGGGGGCAGAACAGCCCTATTGGGTTTATTTCATGGTTAAATGAACTAAGATATAATTACCCCTTATTGGGGGCAGAACAGCCCTATTGGGTTTATTTAATGGTTAAATGATTCCCTTTTCTCTGTAATAATAAAACAGTACCTGTACTTGATCCCAACTAAGATATAATTACACCTTATTGGGGGCAGAACAGCCCTATTGGGTTTATTTAATGGTTAAATGATTCCCTTTTCTCTGTAATAATAAAACAGTACCTGTACTTGATCCCAACTAAGATATAATTACCCCTTATTGGGGGCAGAACAGCCCTATTGGGTTTATTTAATGGTTAAATGATTCCCTTTTCTCTGTAATAATAAAACAGTACCTGTACTTGATCCCAACTAAGATATAATTACCCCTTATTGGGGCAGAACAGCCCTATTGGGTTTATTTCATGGTTAAATGATTCCCTTTTCTCTGTAATAATAAAACAGTACCTGTACTTGATCCCAACTAAGATATAATTACCCCTTATTGGGGGCAGAACAGCCCTATTGGGTTTATTTCATGGTTGATTGTTTGGCCCCAATAAGGGGTAATTATATCTTAGTTGGGATCAAGTACAGGTACTGTTTTATTATTACAGAGAAAAGGGAATCATTTAACCATGAAATAAACCCAATAGGGCTGTTCTGCCCCAATAGGGCTGTTCTGCCCCCAATAAGGGGTAATTATATCTTAGTTGGGATCAAGTACAACATACTGTTTTATATCTACAAAGAAAAAGGAAATATGTTTTTAAATTTTGAATTGATTAAAATGGAGTCTATGGGAGATGACCTTCCTGTAATTCGGAACTTTCTGGATAATGGGTTTCCAGATAACACATCATATGCCTATAATAAGTGTATCATGCCCAGCTTATCATACATAAATCATCTGTAGATAACTCAAATAGCAAGGCCTGTGCTTACTCTCCGGGGCCCCCGCAGTAACAATAACACTGCTGCTGGTTGGTTCTGTGCGGCGAGTCCCAGTCCAGTTCTGTTGGGCTGTAGGTCAGGTACATTTTGACTGCCTGCAGTGCTTTCGCAATCGGACCTTTCTTCAGCGCTCCTCCTTTCTGTAGGCACAAGGGTGGAAATGGCTTAGGCACTACATCTGATTGCCCATCATATCGGATTCAACTTATTAATATTAACTGTTAACTTAGGGGGCTGTTCCTGCTGAATTGTGCTTAGTACAGGGGAATCCCTATGTACCATAGTTTTATGGTATCTCTCTGTACAGGCTATGAGCAAACTTAGGGGGCTGTTCCTGCTGAATTGTGCTTAGTACAGGGGAATCCCTATGCTGCCATAGTTTTATGGTATCTCTCAGTACAGGCTATGAGCAAACTTAGGGGGCTGTTCCTGCTGAATTGTGCTTAGTACAGGGGAATCCCTATGCTGCCATAGTTTTATGGTATCTCTCTGTACAGGCTATAAGCAAAATTAGGGGGCTGTTCCTGCTGAATTGTGCTTAGTACAGGGGAATCCCTATGCTGCCATAATTTTATAGTATCTCTCTGTACAGGCTATGAGCAAACTTAGGGGGCTGTTCCTGCTGAATTGTGCTTAGTACAGGGGAATCCCTATGCTGCCATAATTTTATAGTATCTCTCTGTACAGGCTATGAGCAAACTTAGGGGGCTGTTCCTGCTGAATTGTGCTTAGTACAGGGGAATCCCTGTGCTGCCATAGTTTTATGGTATCTCTCTGTACAGGCTATGAGCAAACTTAGGGGGCTGTTCCTGCTGAATTGTGCTTAGTACAGGGGAATCCCTATGCTGCCATAGTGTTATGGTATCTCGCTGTACAGGCTATGAGCAAACTTGGGGGGCTGTTCCTGCTGAATTGTGCTTAGTACAGGGGAATCCCTATGCTGCCATAGTGTTATGGTATCTCGCTGTACAGGCTATGAGCAAACTTGGGGGGGCTGTTCCTGCTGAATTGTGCTTAATACAGGGGGTAGAATGTCAACTATTTAAACCACAGTGAATATAAAGACACAGCTTTAATGGAATGGACAAGAGAGCATAGAAATTCTTCCTGTGTAACCGCAGACTCTTTGTATCCACTGAACTCAGCATATTCTAGCAATGACGTCAACGGCTGCCTGGTGGGTGAGTCCGGATGGGGCGCTAGTGACTGATTTATGACCAAGAAGTCAGGGGCCTGAGTGAAAAAGTCATAACGGTGCCAGGTATTGGCTCTGCAACCTTTTGGCTGCACGCTACCCAACCTGAAATGAGTTACGAGGCCCCGATGTCCCTCTCCGGAGCAACATACTAGACTGCGGTTCGGAGGAACACTGCGCAACTGTGCTGCCAACAAGGACACGGTTTGTTTAGCCAATCCATTTACATTTCACCACTAAGGACTAGATTACTACTTAAGGAACACGGAAAGTGACATTCGCTGGGCCAATTTAATAGCACACCCCCATGGAATATAGTCGTTTAGTTTTTACCCTGGGCCAGGGCTCCTCTACTGTAAATTTATACTGCCCTGGGACTCTCTTACCTTTATTACTGAAAGCAGCATCTGTCTGGCTGTTTATATTATACCCCATATAGGGTGAAGACACACAGAGCTACTAGTAGCAGCTACTAAAATAGACAATGCTGATCATTTACTGCCAATTGTCTCTACGTGTGTTTTAACAGAGGCAAATCTCAGTATTGTCTATGGCAGGGGATTTTCACCCTTGAAGACACACAGAGCTTCTAGTAGCAACTACATGTCATGGCTACTAAAATAGACAATGCTGCTAATTTTTTGATAATGGTCTCTGTGTGTATTTCAGCAGAGGCTATTCTCAGTATTGTCTATGGGTATTTTCTGGAGTTTAGTAGCCATTAAAAAGTAGCTGCTCCATGTGTCTTCACCCTTAGGGCTGTGACACACGGGGAGATTAGTTGCCGCGCGACAAATCTCCCTTGTTGCGGGCGACTAATCCCCCAGAAATGCCATCCCACCGGCTAGAATGTAAATCGCCGGTGGGATGGCATATGTGGCGCCGTGATTTGCCGAAGTCGTGGAACGTGCCGCGTATGCCATCCCACTGGTGATTTACAGACTAATCTCCCAATCTGTCACAGCCCTAAAAAGTAGCTGCTACTAATAGCTCCATCTGTCTTCACCCTTAGGGCAATTACAGAGGGGAGATTAGTCGCCCCGCGTCGCTACGATTTCCAGAATTCGCCCCAAGTTGCCTTGAGAGGAAACTTCGGGCGACTTCGGTAAATTGTAGCGAAGCGTATGCCCTCCCACCGGCGGCGTGGCATTGTGGGGAGATTAGTCGCCCGCAGCAACTAAGATTTGTCGCTGGTCAACTAATCTCCCCGTGTTCCCCTGCCGTTAGGGTGAAGACACATGGAGCTTCTAGTAGCAGCTACTTGTCAGGGCTACTAAAATAGACAAAGCTGATCATTTACTGATAATTGTCTCTACGTGTGTTTTAACAGAGGCAATTCTCAGTATTGTCTATGGGTATTGTCTGGAGTTTAGTACTATTAAAAAGTAGCTGCTACTAATAGCTCCACGTGTCTTCACCCTTAGGGCAGTGACAGAGGGGAGATTAGTCGCCCTGCGTTGCTACTATTTCCGGAAGTCGCCCGAAGTTGCCTTGAGAGGCCATCCCACTGGCTATTTACATTCTTGCCGGTGGGATGGCATTGCGGGGAGATTAGTGGCCCACGGCAACGAAGATTTGCCACGGGGCAACTAATCTCTCTGTCTGTCACCTCCCTTAGGGTGAAGGCACACAGAACTACTAGTAACAGCTACTTTTTCACGGCTACTAAACTCCAGGAAATCCCCTGCCATAGACAATACTGAGAATTGCCTCTGCTAAAACACACTTAGAGACAGTAAATGATCAGCATTGTCTATTTTGTAGGCACGACAAGTAGCTGCTACTAGTAGCACCGTGTGTCTTCACCCTTAGGGATACAGCAAGATATTTACTTACCCTGACAGCCAGAACAAAGATACACCTTCTGCAGAACCACGGCTCCAAGGGGCCGTTCTCGCCGCTGTCCACGACGGGGATGTGACACTTCTGGTGATAACCTGGGGAAATGAAATAAGACATAAAACAACTGATCCAATTACACAGAGGACCCAAGACCCACATTACCATGTGCAAAAAGGAAAAAAAAGGGGCAAATACCCAGTGGCACAGTAGTCAAAAGGGACTTGAGACTTTAATGGTTTTAAAGGATAAATAAAACTCGTTTTAAATATTAAATCCTGCTTTAACGAGGCAGGGTGGAGAGATACGGTTTCCAGCGCACATCTGGGTGGCTCGTACAGACGCCGCAGGCTTTTCCCCCATAGGGAGATTTTCTTACATCCTGGTTTGTTATTGGCCCTGGGGGAAGGGAGCTGAACATCGGTGCTGTATATATAAGATCACTGGGTCCCTAAACACTGTCCAGATGTTGGGATGTACTCATAACAGGGGAGATCAAACAGGGCAGTGAGCGGGGAAGTCTAGCCTCAATTTCACATCATTTTAAAAGTGGTTGTTCACCTTTGTGTTAACTTTTAGTATGATGTAGAGTGATATTCTGAGACAATTTGCAATTGGTCTTCATTTTTTTTTTAATTATTTGTAGCTTTATAGTTAGTTTATTCAGTTTAGGAGCTCTCCAGTATGGCGTTGCAGCAGAAATGTGGTTGCTAGGGTCCAAGTTACCTTAGCAACCAGGAAGTAGTTGGGATGAGAGACTATTATATGAATAGGAGAGGGCCTGAATAGTAAAGAATGTTACAAAAAGTAACAGTAACAATAAAACTGGAGCCCCACAGGAGCAATAGAGTTTTGGCTGTCGGGGTCAGTGACCCCCGATTGAAAAACTGCGAAGAAGAAGGGGGCAAATAATTCAAAAGCTATCACAAATAAGTAATGAAGACCAACTTATAAGTTGCTTAGAATAGGTCATCCTATAACATACCAATAATTATATTAAAGGTGAACTACCCCTTTAAGCTTATTATGGGGTTCTTCCTTGCCTCAGTCAGAGCGGTAGGGCCCACCAGTTGCATGTGGCCCTCTGAGAACATTTTACCCTAGCCAGGTTATGGACTCATAGACCAGGTCTGAACTGTGCTTTCAAATAGGTCCAAACAGCCCCCCCCCAGCCCAATAAATAGTGACTGTCTGTGGCACCTTACAGCCCCCCTGGCATTCCCAGTACCCAGAGGCACAAACAGCCCCCCCCCCAGCCCAATAAATAGTGACTGTCTGTGGCACCTTACAGCCCCCTGGCATTCCCAGTACCCAGAGGCACAAACAGCCCCCCAGCCCAATAAATAGTGACTGTCTGTGGCACCTTACAGCCCCCCTGGCATTCCCAGTACCCAGAGGCACAAACAGCCCCCCCCCCAGCCCAATAAATAGTGACTGTCTGTGGCACCTTACAGCCCCCCTGGCATTCCCAGAGGCACAAACAGCCCCCCCAGCCCAATAAATAGTGACTGTCTGTGGCACCTTACAGCAGCCCCCCTGGCATTAGCCAGAACTCACAGATTGCCAGTCTGGGCCTGCCATAGACTTCTTCATATTGTAAAATTAAATGCAGAGCTAATTAGGTTAGGTGTCTTTTTAGCACTAATAACGACTATGCATACTGCAGATATGATCTCGATGCAGAGTAGTAATGAGAGTGTTCGATTCCATAGTACATGAAATAAAACACTGCTGTATCTCCAGACAGAGAACAGAATGAGTGTTAGGCAGGAAAGGGTCAGGGGAACGTATGTAGCAGATGTACAGACTGTGGTTCCAGAGCACCTGGGTCTCCAATAAAATTTCAGGGCAGCTTAGGTCTGTTCTCATACCGTTTCTGGGAAAGTTTAATATAACAGACAAATGACTAACGCTGGAGCCAAGAAAGATCTTCTATCACCCCCCCTTATATGTGCAGCCGTGGCCCCACACAGACACAGCTGAGCAGTAGGCTTTTCCTTTAGGTCTCTTTTGGGTCCCTGTGGATCGGCAACAGGTCTGGACTGGCAATCTGTGGGTACTGGGAATGCCAGGGGCTGTAAGGTGCCACAGTCACTATTTATTGGGCTGGGGGGGCTGTTTGTGCCTCTGGGTACTGGGAATGCCAGGGGGGCTGTAAGGTGCCACAGACAGTCACTATTTATTGGGCTGGGGGGGGGGTGCTGTTTGTGCCTCAGGGTACTGGGAATGCCAGGGGGCTGTAAGGTGCCACAGACAGTCACTATTTATTGGGTTGGGGGGGGCTGTTTGTGCCTCTGGGTACTGGGAATGCCAGGGGGCTGTAAGGTGCCACAGACAGTCACTATTTATTGGGCTGGGGGGGCTGTTTGTGCCTCTGGGTACTGGGAATGCCAGGGGGGCTGTAAGGTGCCACAGACAGTCACTATTTATTGGGCTGGGGGGCTGTTTGTGTCTCTGGGTACTGGGAATGCCAGGGGGGCTGTAAGGTGCCACAGACAGTCACTATTTATTGGGCTGGGGGGGCTGTTTGTGCCTCTGGGTACTGGGAATGCCAGGGGGGCTGCTGTAAGATGCTATAGACAGTCACTATTTTTTGCGCCGGTGGGGGGCAGTTTGGGCCTCTACAGTGGAGGAAATAATTATTTGACCCCTCACTGATTTTGTAAGTTTGTCCAATGACAAAGAAATGAAAAGTCTCAGAACAGTATCATTTCAATGGTAGGTTTATTTTAACAGTGGCAGATAGCACATCAAAAGGAAAATCGAAAAAATAACTTTAAATAAAAGATAGCAACTGATTTGCATTTCATTGAGTGAAATAAGTTTTTGAACCCCTACCAACCATTAAGAGTTCTGGCTCCCACAGAGTGGTTAGACACTTCTACTCAATTAGTCAACCTCATTAAGGACACCTGTCTTAACTAGTCACCTGTATAAAAGACACCTGTCCACAGAATCAATCAATCAAGCAGACTCCAAACTCTCCAACATGGGAAAGACCAAAGAGCTGTCCAAGGATGTCAGAGACAAAATTGGAGACCTGCACAAGGCTGGAATGGGCTACAAAACCATTAGCAAGAAGCTGGGAGAGAAGGTGACAACTGTTGGTGCGATTGTTCGAAAATGGAAGGAGCACAAAATGACCATCAATCGACCTCGCTCTGGGGCTCCACGCAAGATCTCACCTCGTGGGGTGTCAATGATTCTGAGAAAGGTGAAAAAGCATCCTAGAACTACACGGGAGGAGTTAGTTAATGACCTCAAATTAGCAGGGACCACAGTCACCAAGAAAACCATTGGAAACACATTACACCGCAATGGATTAAAATCCTGCAGGGCTCGCAAGGTCCCCCTGCTCAAGAAGGCACATGTGCAGGCCTGTCTGAAGTTTGCCAATGAACACCTGAATGATTCTGTGAGTGACTGGGAGAAGGTGCTGTGGTCTGATGAGACCAAAATAGAGCTCTTAGGCATTAACTCAACTCGCTGTGTTTGGAGGAAGAAAAATGCTGCCTATGACCCCCAAAACACCGTCCCCACCGTCAAGCATGGGGGTGGAAACATTTTGCTTTGGGGGTGTTTTTCTGCTAAGGGCACAGGACAACTTATTCGCATTAACGGGAAAATGGACGGAGCCATGTATCGTGAAATCCTGAACAACAACCTCCTTCCCTCTGCCAGGAAACTGAAAATGGGTCGTGGATGGGTGTTCCAGCACGACAATGACCCAAAACATACAGCAAAGGCAACAAAGGAGTGGCTCAAGAAGAAGCACATTAAGGTCATGGAGTGGCCTAGTCAGTCTCCGGACCTTAATCCAATAGAAAACCTATGGAGGGAGCTCAAGCTCAGAGTTGCACAGAGACAGCCTCGAAACCTTAGGGATTTAGAGATGATCTGCAAAGAGGAGTGGGACCAACATTCCTCCTAAAAAATGCGCAAACTTGGTCATCAATTACAAGAAACGTTTGACCTCTGTGCTTGCAAACAAGGGTTTTTCCACTAAGTATTAAGTCTTTTTTTGTTAGAGGGTTCAAAAACTTATTTCACTCAATGAAATGCAAATCAGTTGCTATCTTTTATTTAAAGTTATTTTTTCGATTTTCCTTTTGATGTGCTATCTGCCACTGTTAAACCTACCATTGAAATGATACTGTTCTGAGACTTTTCATTTCTTTGTCATTGGACAAACTTACAAAATCAGTGAGGGGTCAAATAATTATTTCCTCCACTGTATGTAGTTAGAACACCAGAGCCTATATGGAATCCCACTCCAGACCTGATCGCCACCTTAAAATGGGTGCAGTTTAGGGTGGTTTCAAAGAGACTAAAAAGTGACTAAAGGTGGCCATACACCTACGGGTGGGCGATATCGGGTGAATATCGATAATCGGCGCAGTCGGTTCAGGGACCACATCAACGAGCCGTTGCGGTCCCCGATCCGACTAAATTTTTTTTAACCTGCCCGATTGATATCTGTCCGATTTCAGGCAAGAGGTCGGTCGGGCAGACCCGTCGTTTGTGCCCCTACACGTGGCGATAAGCTGCCGAATCTGTCTAAGGGACCGATATCAGTAGCTTGAATCGGCCCGTGTATGGCCACCTTAACTCATACAATCCTTGCACAGGCAGGGAGTCTACCATAAAGGGCAAATATACCCACTTCATTGTAAAGGGATGGATTCTGGGACTTGAAATCCTCTCTATTCAACAAAACGACTCTGGGAAGTACCTCTATCACTTAACATGATACAACAAGCCTTATGTGGGTGGGAAATGGTTTATATAAGTCAGGAATAGACTAGTTAGTTTTCAAGTGGAGTCTTTTCAACTATATATGTTTAAAAAAAAAAATAAGATATTTTTTGGAAGTTGCTGACTCAGACTGGAGGGGCCGAGCCAATATCCCCATGTATGGCAATTCCTTGACTTCACCTTGGCAATCATCATCTCCTAATCTAGAACCCATCACCTCGACCCTACAGCACATACCTTTCAAGCCGCAGACAGTTAACCGCTTTTGTTTATAGAAAATAGGGGTGAAAAAAAATATAAAAATAAATAAATCTAACCCAGATCTGGTCTGGAAACCTGTGGATTCTGGCAAAGGCCAGAGGGGCGGTTGTAAGTTGCCATAGACAGTCCAGAACCGATCTAACCCATGGCAACACTTACCCAAGCCACACTTCCCGCAGATGAGAATTTCATTCAGAGGTAGGGACGATTTGCCTGTACAGACGTTACACTTCGGCTGTTCCCCAGGGACCCCCGCTGTGGGCAAAAAACAGAAAATATCAAATATAAAAATATGGCTGAAGTTTATGAAGCTCATCAATAACTACAAAAATATACAGAATAAGTAGCATTTATGTCATCTAGAAAACAACATGAAGTATTGGGGTGAGTAATTTCATGAGAAAAGGAAAGTCTTCTGATGGTGCTCTGCTTAGAGAATAAATTTAGTGAGCGGGGAAGAGTCATCTGACATTTGTCTGGTCAGTTCTAAGCAGAGCAACATCCCAAGAACTCTTCTCATTAACCTAATTTTCAGCAAGTTGGCTACAATATTGGAAAGTTGCATCAGGAGTCAGAACCAGCAGTGCAGAGAAGGGAAAGGGACAGACACAGTGACAGTTACACATAACTATAAACCCAGTGAGAATGAGGAATGAATGGATATTGGGGAGTTGTATCAGGAGTCAGAACCAGCAGTGCAGGGAAGGGAAAGGGACAGACACAGTGACAGTTACACATAACTATAAACCCAGTGAGAATGAGGAATGAATGGATATTGGGGAGTTGTATCAGGAGTCAGAACCAGCAGTGCAGGGAAGGGAAAGGGACAGACACAGTGACAGTTACACATAACTATAAACCCAGTGAGAATGAGGAATGAATGGATATTGGGGAGTTGTATCAGGAGTCAGAACCAGCAGTGCAGGGAAGGGAAAGGGACATACACAGTGACAGTTACACATAACTATAAACCCAGTGAGAATGAGGAATGAATGGATATTGGGGAGTTGTATCAGGAGTCAGAACCAGCAGTGCAGGGAAGGGAAAGGGACAGACACATTGACAGTTACACATAACTATAAACCCAGTGAGAATGAGGAATGAATGGATATTGGGGAGTTGTATCAGGAGTCAGAACCAGCAGTGCAGGGAAGGGAAAGGGACAGACACATTGACAGTTACACATAACTATAAACCCAGTGAAAATGAGGAATGAATGGATGTTGGGAAGTTGCTTAGTATTACTTTTTCTTTTATTAGGCAAAAAACTGTTTTAGGGCAGATATCCCCTTAAACGAGGAAAAAGTATATATAGTTTTTGTAATTTAGGATGCTCGCTGGTTTCCTATTCTCTTAAGGTCCCATCTGGATTTGTATTGACTTCCAACTCCTGTTTTTCCTCAGCTCGGAGGAGCCCACATCTGCTTCTGCATTCAGGCAGCGTACGTCTGTTTGGCACGCTCCCCCCGACTCCTTGCATCACCAACGGCAGAAGTGGAACCGCAGCCTTGTGGTGCATCGATCAGGCTCGCTGGGTTACAGAATGACATAAGCAGGAATATTCTCCCTGTTCTGCACGTCCATAACCCCCCCCCCCCCCGTCCAACAGAACAATATCTGATAATGTTTCCAGCTATAGCGGGTATGCTCTGTGCCATTGCTGCAAAGTTGCCTTGTTTATCCCCAGTGGCATAATGATTCCGCACTGGGCCCCCCTGCAAAAATAATCTCCAGATGGGCACAGCGCAGAGTAGAAAACTCTAGCAGCCCCCGGCTCCGTTACTCTGCCCACTCTGTCGCGGCTTATACATTCCCGCTAGACCCAAACTCTCCTATCTAAGAGCTGGCAGGGCTCAGGGATTTACTAGCGGGGGTCTGCTCCCTCTATTGTGTATCCCTAAATCTCCATTTACAGGTATGGGATCCATTATTCAGAATGCTCGGTACCCCCAATAAGGGGCAATTATATCTTAGTTGGGATCAAGTACAGGTACTGTTTTATTATTACAGAGAAAAGGGAATCATTTAACCATTAAATAAACCCAATAAGGCTGTTCTGCCCCCAATAAGGGGTAATTATATCTTAGTTGGGATCAAGTACAGGTACTGTTTTATTATTACAGAGAAAAGGGAATCATTTAACCATGAAATAAACCCAATAAGGCTGTTCTGCCCCCAATAAGGGGTAATTATATCTTAGTTATTAGTAATGGCTTTGCGGATAAGGGGTCCGATAACTGTACTGTACATAGAATGCAAACTATCTTGTTATATTTAGAACAATCACTATTTGAACAATTGAAGTGTTGGAAAGTTTCTGTTTGACACAGACCCTTGCAGTGCAATGTGAACTCTCAAATGAAAACTAACAGCTAAATATAAAAATATGCCCCCAAAATGATAAAAACCACAAGCTGAAAGTTCATTGGCTGGCAAGGGCACAATTATAACAGGAGTGAAACTGGCTTTTCTATAAATGAGTGATGCTGGGGCATTATTATAAACCAGAGTATATTTAAGGTGATCCCATTTGGGCTTGTATGTTAAAGTAGCATGTTCTGAGTTATTGGCTACAATGGGAAGGGAGCAAGATAGCAGCTCCCAGTAGGTATCAGAATAGCACTCAATAGTAAGAAATCCAAGTCCAGCTTGGGACTCCTCCAGTTACATGGGAGTAGGCGAAACAACAGGTTAGCTGAAAGCAGTTTTAATGTGTAGCGCTGGCTCCTTCTGAAAGCTCAGACTCAGGCACACTTTACTGCTGCGCTGCAAGTTGGAGTGATATCCCCCCCCCCTCACCCCCAGCAGCCGATCAGCAGAACAATGGGAAGGGAGCAAGATAGCAGCTCCCAGTAGGGATCAGAATAGCACTCAATAGTAAGAAATCCAAGTCCGGCTTGGGACTCCTCCAGTTACATGGGAGTAGGAGAAACAATAGGTTAGCTGAAAGCAGTTCTAATGTGTAGCGCTGGCTGAAAGCTCAGACTCAGGCACAAGGCACTGAGATGGCGCCTACACAAAAATATTACAGCTACAAATACATTTGTTGGTACAAGAATAAAAAGTTAAATGGCAGAGGGAATTATCTGCTGTGTAACAGTGTCATTAAAAGGAAATAAAAAGTACCCCATAAAAATCATTACAGTATCCCTTTAAGAAGGGGGATGTCTAAGCCAATATGTACTAATACTAAGACTATTTTTTGGCCACTTCTAGTCTGGCAATTTTCTATTGGTGCACTACAAAACTATCTCTGGATAAAGGAGCCCTTCCCTTCCTCCAGTCTCTCAAGTTAACAGATAAGGAGTTACTCATCATACAGAAATATTAGTCACTGCCGCCTTATGAGCAAGACTGCATGTCCAACACTAGACCGGTTTATGTTCACAGAACCCCTCAGTAACTTCTAATATCCTTATCATTTACAGTAGGGGGTACATTATCCCTTATAATACATGAGTGATACTCAGAGTTCCCTGTATAACTCAGCCTGCAGCCTTGTGCCTTTATATGGGGGGCACAGAACCCCTCAGTGACTGCTAATATCCTTATCATTTACAGTAGGGGGTACAGTATCCCTTATAATACATGAGTGATACTCAGAGTTCCCTGTATAACTCAGCCTGCAGCCTTGTGCCTTTATATGGGGGGCACAGAACCCCTCAGTGACTGCTAATATCCTTATCATTTACAGTAGGGGGTACATTATCCCTTATAATACATGAGTGATACTCAGAGTTCCCTGTATAACTCAGCCTGTAGCCTTGTGCCTTTATATGGGCACAGAACCCCTCAGTGACTGCTAATATCCTTATCATTTACAGTAGGGGCAAAAATGACATGAATGGCCAAATATAAGATACTAAAGGGGTGGTTTACCTTTAAGTTAACTTTTAGTATGTTACAGATTGGCCAATTCTTAGCAACTTTTCAATTGGTCTTTATTATTTATTTGTTATAGTTTTTGCCTTCTTCTTTCAACTCTTTGCTGTTTTTAAATGGGGGTCACTGACGCCGGTGGCCAAAAAACAGTTTTATTGTTACTTTTCTATTCAGGCCCTCTCCTTTTCATATACCAGTCTCTCGTCCAAACCACTCCTTTGCTGCTAGGTAACCTGGACCCTAGCAACCAAAGAGCTGCTGAAACTCCAAACTGGAGAGCTCCTGAACTGAAAATAAATAATAAAAAATGAAGACCAATTGCAAATGGTCTCCGAATAATCACTCTCTACATCATACTAAAAATGAACTCAAACTGTAAACAACCCCTTTTCAAGGGGAAGTCATATTTGCGGTATACAATAAACCTTCTTACCATGCTGAATATCTTTAAAAAGAACCCAGTATTTTGAGTTGTCCTCAAATGTGACGAGACAGCTCTGCTTGGAACTGCTTACCTGCAACAGTAATGAAGACATTTTTAGCTAAAAGGTATATATATATATATATATATATATATATATATATATATATATATATATATATATATATATATATATATATATATATATATATATATATATATATATATATATATATATATATATATATATATATATATATATATATATATCAGTTTCAGCTACACGGGTGCATCTCAGACTTACCCTCTTTATTTTGCCCAGGTAGTAGAGTCCGTCTGTCCAGCGACACAGCACGTACTGCCCTTCAGCCTGGGAGACCATAAGCTCAGAGCACCCCTGCCTGAAGGCGTCCCTGCCCGGCTGCTGTAGGTGGCCACAGTTGGAGTAGACATCTTGCCCAGCTGATTCCAAGCCAACCTTCTCCATCACCTCCAAAGGGGTTTCTATGAGCAGAACGAGAGATACTTGTTACCAACTACATCCTACCAATACCTGTTATTTTATAGTCCAGTCCATTTTAATTAGCCCTGGGCTCGCCGACGGTTCTGCCGTCTCATATTCTGCAAATACACGTACAATGATGAATAACAGGACTATCAGATTTTATACATTGTGGTAAGAAGAGTAGGAGGATTTGGCAATGACGTCTGGTTTTGCAGATATTCTACAGGCGGCCGCTAATCCCAATCAGGGGCTTGTGCGATAAGATGTGTCCGTTTACCTTCAGGTTAACTTTTGGTACAGGTATCAGACCCCTTATCCGGAAACCCATTATCCAGAAAGTTACGAATTACGGAAAGGTTATCTCCCATAGACACCATTTTAGTCACATAATTCACATTTTTAAAAATGATTTCCTTTTTCTCTGTAATAATAAAACAGTACCTGTACTTGATCCCAATTAAGATATAATTACCCCTTATTGGGGGCAGAACAGCCCTATTGGGTTTATTTCATGGTTAAATGATTCCTTTTTCTCTGTAATAATAAAACAGTACCTGTACTTGATCCCAACTAAGATATAATTACCCCTTATTGGGGGCAGAACAGCCCTATTGGGTTTATTTAATGGTTAAATGATTCCCTTTTCTCTGTAATAATAAAACAGTACCTGTACTTGATCCCAACTAAGATATAATTACCCCTTATTGGGGGCAGAACAGCCCTATTGGGTTTATTTAATGTTTAAATGATTCCCTTTTCTCTGTAATAATAAAACAGTACCTGTACTTGATCCCAACTAAGATATAATTACCCCTTATTGGGGCAGAACAGCCCTATTGGGTTTATTTAATGGTTAAATGATTCCCTTTTCTCTGTAATAATAAAACAGTACCTGTACTTGATCCCAACTAAGATATAATTACCCCTTATTGGGGCAGAACAGCCCTATTGGGTTTATTTAATGGTTAAATGATTCCCTTTTCTCTGTAATAATAAAACAGTACCTGTACTTGTTCCCAACTAAGATATAATTACCCCTTATTGGGGGCAGAACAATCCTATTAGGTTTAATTACTGTTTAAATATTTTTTTTTAGCAGACTTAGCAAGGTAGAAGATCCAAATTAAAGAAAGACCCCTTATCCGGAAAACCTCAGGCCCCGAGCATCCCATGTTTATGTATTATAAAGCCATATTCCTAGCAACTTTGTAATTGGTCTTCATCATTTATTTGCTATAGTTTTGAATTATTGTACATCTTTCCGGCTTTCAAATGGGGGTCACTGACCCCGGCAATCAAAAGCTATTGCCCTGTGAGGCTACAATGTTATTGTTACTTTTTAATAATTATCTTTCTATTCATATTCCTGTCTCTCGTTCAAACCATATCCTGGTTGCTAGGGTAAATAAGACCCTAACAACCAGAGATGCTGAAAAACCCAACTGGAGAGCTGCTAAACAAAAAGCTAAATAACTAAAAATAAACCTTAGTAAAGAAAAAAAAAAAAAATTGAAGACCAATTGTAAATTCTCTCTCTCTGCCATAAACAAACCTGCTGTAAGAATTAAGGTACCTGATTGGCTTGTTGTTTATTCTGTGCTAGCGTATTGCCATCTCGGAGATCACTTTTTAGTAGAATCACAGTGCAGGGGTTCAAACGGGACGGGGAGGGTATAGAGAAAAGCTAAGGATTATGGGAATAGATATGCCCTGGAAGACAGCAGCCAGCCCTTCACTCTTAAAACATTTCTGCAAAGTTTACTTTCCCTTTAAATAAGCACGCCGGGCCCATTCTGCTTCCTAGAGCGCCGCACAGGAAGCCAAAACAGTCGAGCTATGACTCAGCTGCACTAGTGCGACACACTCATAGGAAAGGGCACACTGCCATAACTCAAATAACTTACATTTCTCAAGGAGGTGCCGGTTCATTCCCCCCTGTCAACCCTTTAAACTATTCATGAACAGGAAGTAAGGAGTGCAAAGGGTACGGCCATTTCAGCAAAGCACATAGGTGATACTCAGAGTTCCCTGTGTAACTCAGCCTGCAGCCTTGTGCCTTTATATGGGCACAGAACCCCTCAGTGACTGCTAATATCCTTATCATTTACAGTAGGGGGTACATTATCCCTTATAATACATGAGTGATACTCAGAGTCCCCTGTATAACTCAGTCTGCAGCCTTGTGCCTTTATATGGGCACAGAACCCCTCAGTGACTGCTAATATCCTTATCATTTACAGTAGGGGGTACATTATCCCTTATAATACACGAGTGATACTCAGAGTTCCCTGTATAACTCAGCCTGCAGCCTTGTGCCTTTATATGGGCACAGAACCCCTCAGTGACTGCTAATATCCTTATCATTAACAGTAGGGGGTACATTATCCCTTATAATACACGAGTGATACTCAGAGTTCCCTGTATAACTCAGCCTGCAGCCCTGTGCCTAAACACACCTTGCGTCTCAACCCTTTGTCCTTGTAGATTGTAAGCTCTTTTGGGCAGGGCTCCCTTCCCCTCCTGTATCGGTTACTGATTGCTTTATTTGTTACTCCTTGTAGATTGTAAGCTCTTTGGGGCAGGGCTCTCTTCCCCTCCTGTATCGGTTATTGATTGCTTTATATGTTACTCCTTGTAGAGTGTAAGCTCTTTTGGGCAGGGCTCCCTTCCCCTCTTGTATCGGTTACTGATTGCTTTATATGTTACTCCTTGTAGAGTGTAAGCTCTTTTGGGCAGGGCTCCCTTCCCCTCCTGTATCGGTTACTGATTGCTTTATATGTTACTCCTTGTAGAGTGTAAGCTCTTTTGGGCAGGGCTCCCTTCCCCTCCTGTATCGGTTACTGATTGCTTTATATGTTACTCCTTGTAGAGTGTAAGCTCTTTTGGGCAGGGCTCCCTTCCCCTCCTGTATCGGTTACTGATTGCTTTATATGTTACTCCTTGTAGAGTGTAAGCTCTTTTGGGCAGGACTCCCTTCCCCTCCTGTATCGGTTACTGATTGCTTTATATGTTACTCCTTGTAGAGTGTAAGCTCTTTTGGGCAGGGCTCCCTTCCCCTCCTGTATCGGTTACTGATTGCTTTATATGTTACTCTGTATGTCCAATGTATGTAACCCACTTATTGTACAGCGCTGCGGAATGTGTTGGCGCTTTATAAATAAATGTTAATAATAATAAAAAGGCTGAATTACAATTGGATACAATATCCTCATATTTTACACCAGGTGAGACGCGAGTGACATCATTACGTAGGGATTACAGCCGATGACATCACTAGGGATATTTATGGGTTGCAGGTAAGTCACACTGATACACACGGCTAGGGGTAGTGCTCTCACCTACAGATACCACTATTTCATGATTACCATTAGAGTTTTATTTTCCTTTGCAGGGAGGCTCCAGTATAGGTTCCCCTGGCCCCTCCCATAGTTTTGCTTTTCGCTAAGTTGGCAAATTGGTGCAGCCTCCCCACATATTTGCCGGCAGTTTCACTAGCGACTCTCTGCCTGTGGCCACAAACTGCTGCTTTCAGATCAGTCATCCTGAGGTTCAAAGCCAACTGACACTTCCTTCTGCCCTCCGCCTCCCTTCCTCCTATCCCTCCCTCTCTCGCTGCCTGCCCTGTAGGTGCTTCTGATCCAGCTGTCAACATCACAACCGACATCCTAGCAAGGCTTCCGGCAAGTAAGCAGCAGTCCTGCCCTGCTTTATGGCTGAGATTCTAGCTATCTGTATAACAGAGCATTCTGTCACAGTGGCACAGATCCTATCTGATCCCCCCATTGTAAGCAGCAGTCCTGCCCTGCTTTATGGCTGAGATTCTAGCTATCTGTATAACAGAGCATTCTGTCACAGTGGCACAGATCCTATCTGACCCCCCCCCCCCCATTGTAAGCAGCAGTCCTGCCCTGCTTTATGGCTGAGATTCTAGCTATCTGTATAACAGAGCATTCTGTCACAGTGGCACCGATCCTATCTGATCCCCCCATTGTAAGCAGCAGTCCTGCCCTGCTTTATGGCTGAGATTCTAGCTATCTGTATAACAGAGCATTCTGTCACAGACCCTATCTAAACTTGTTTTATCATGTATAATTTTGAAACAATTGTATCTACTGTATATAATAACAGAACAATGTAAGTCTCTCATGTGGGCAGGCTCAGTTTCAAGATAACAATTATTATTATTATGTTTGAGATTACACTTATCTTTAATGATATTTACCCTGGCACTAACTGCACAATGCCCCACATATTCCATTCTCAGTATGCGCAGATACATTATATACAGTACTGCTCAGTATTTTCTGGGTGCCCCCAAGTCCTCCTACACACATCCCTGAATGCAGTATATACATATATATATGTATTTGCAATATTGGGCACACTAGAATAGCTTGTATAGTAGAATATTGAGCAAACTGTCTGGGCATCCTGGCACACTAGAATGGCTGGCAGGAAACAGTGGAATATTGGGCACACACAGGGCATTTGCAACTAATTCTCACATGGAATGCTAAAATAGTGGGCATCCTGCCAGCTGCAGTACACTCTCTGGGCACCCTGGCACGTTACAAACACTGCAATACTGGGGATACTTACAAGGTATCTAATTCCCTGGACTCTGTGGCATGTTGGGCACCCTGGCACCCAGGACTAATTCCCTGGACACAGTGGCATGTTGGGCACCCTGGCACCCAGGGCTAATTCCCTGCACACTGTGGCATGTTGGGCACCCTGGCACCCAGGACTAATTCCCTGGACACTGGCATATTGGGCACCCTGGCACCCAGGACTATTTCCCTGCACACTGTGGCATGTTGGGCACCCTGGCACCCAGGGCTAATTCCCTGCACACTGTGGCATGTTGGGCACCCTGGACTAATTCCCTGCACACTGTGGCATGTTGGGCACCCTGGCACCCAGGATTAACTCCCTGGACACTGGCATGTTGGGCACCCTGGCACCCGGGGCTTATTCCCTGCACACCATGGCATGTTGGGCACCCTGGCCTAATTCCCTGGACACTGTGGCATGTTGGGCACCCTGGCACCCAGGACTAATTCCCTGGACACTGTGGCATGTTGGGCACCCTGGCCTAATTCTCTGGACACTGTGGCATGTTGGGCACCCTGGCACCCAGGACTAATTCCCTGGACACTGTGGCATGTTGGGCACCCTGGCACCCAGGACTAATTCCCTGGACACTGTGGCATGTTGGGCACCCTGGCACCCAGGACTAATTCCCTGGACACTGTGGCATGTTGGGCACCCAGGACTAATTCCCTGGACACTGTGGCATGTTGGGCACCCTGACACCCAGGGCTTATTCCCTGCACACCGTGGCATGTTGGGCACCCTGGCACCCAGGGCTAATTCCCAAGACACTGTGGCATGTTGGGCACCCTGGCACCCAGGACTAATTCCCAAGACACTGTGGCATGTTGGGCACCCTGGCACCCAGGGCTAATTCCCTGCACACTGTGGCATGTTGGGCACCCTGGCACCCAGGACTAATTCCCTGCACACTGTGGCATGTTGGGCACCCTGGCACCCAGGGCTAATTCCCTGCACACTGTGGCATATTGGGCACCCGGGGCTAATTCCCTGCACACTGTGGCATGTTGGGCACCCTGGCACCCAGGGCTAATTCCCAAGACACTGTGGCATGTTGGGCACCCTGGCACCCGGGACTAATTCCCTGCACACTGTGGCATGTTGGGCACCCTGGCACCCAGGACCAATTCCCTGCACACTGTGGCATGTTGGGCACCCTGGCACCCAGGGCTAATTCCCTGCACACTGTGGCATGTTGGGCACCCTGGCACCCAGGGCTAATTCCCTGCACACTGTGGCATGTTGGGCACCCTGGCAGCCAGGACTAATTCCCTGGACACTGTGGAATGTTGGGCACCCTGGCAGCCAGGACTAATTCCCTGGACACTGTGGCATGTTGGGCACCCTGGCACCCAGGGCTAATTCCCTGCACATTGTGGCATGTTGGGCACCCTGGCACCCAGGGCTTATTCCCTGGACACTGTGGCATGTTGGGCACCCTGGGCTAATTCCCTGCACACTGTGGCATGTTGGGGACCCTGGCACCCAGGGCTAATTCCCTGCACACTGTGGCATGTTGGGCACCCTGGCACCCAGGGCTAATTCCCTGCACACTGTGGCATGTTGGGCACCCGGGCACCCAAGGGGCACTTACAATAAACACTTTATCACTGGGCATAATCACCAGCAATGATATGCCAGGCACAGAGCAACCACATGGCATCCCTGGGGCAAAGTGACAATACACAGGGCACTAGCACTGCAGGAATGCCCACAAGACAAACACTGGGCACTCTGACAGGGAACTGTCACACACTGGGCAAAGTGACAGGGCAGCACACAGACAGCCTGACACACTGAAGGGCACTGACAGACTAACTCTGGGCACAGGGGATGTTGGCACACACAGGGCATATATTGGCACCCATGCACTGACACCCACCCCCTTCCCCTGTGCCCCCACCCCCAGCCCCACCCATTCACCCGTGTCCGAGCTGCTGGTACCTGGGCTCGGTGGGTTCGGTATCAGGCGCCTCCCGGGCTTGGGTCGGTTCTGCAGAGCGCCATCTTCCTCCCCTTCTACTTTCCCGCGAATTATTTATGTTCCGCTTATGTAATTATATCCCGCCCCGCCCCCTCCCCTCACTCACTGGCTCCCACCCGGGACCCGCCCCCTCCCCTCAACCACTGGCTCCCACCCGGGCCCCGCCCCCTCCCCTCACTCACTCCCACCCGGGCCCCGCCCCCTTCCCTCACTTTCTGACAGGGGCCAACTCATGCCTAGAGGGGGATATTCTGTCAGTCAGTCACTGGGGCTCTTACTGACTGGAACCCTCACACACCCTTACACTACTGTGTAAATCTATATACTGTGCTAATATGTCACACACTGACTGTAACCCTCACACACACTAGTGTATAGATCTATATACTGTATATACTGTGCTAATATGTCACACACTGACTGTAACCCTCACACACACTAGTGTATAGATCTATATACTGTATATACTGTGCTAATATGCCTTTAACTGTCTGTAACCCTCACACACACTAGTGTATAGATCTATATACTGTATATACTGTGCTAATATGTCACACACTGACTGTAACCCTCACATACACTAGTGTATAGATCTATATACTGTATATACTGTGCTAATATGTCATTAACTGACTGTAACCCTCACACACACTAGTGTATAGATCTATATACTGTATATACTGTGCTAATATGTCACACACTGACTGTAACCCTCACACACACTAGTGTATAGATCTATATACTGTATATACTGTGCTAATATGTCATTAACTGACTGTAACCCTCACACACACTAGTGTATAGATCTATATACTGTATATACTGTGCTAATATGTCACACACTGACTGTAACCCTCACATACACTAGTGTATAGATCTATATACTGTATATACTGTGCTAATATGTCATTAACTGACTGTAACCCTCACACACACTAGTGTATAGATCTATATACTGTATATACTGTGCTAATATGTCATTAACTGACTGTAACCCTCACACACACTAGTGTATAGATCTATATACTGTATATACTGTGCTAATATGTCACACACTGACTGTAACCCTCACACACACTAGTGTATAGATCTATATACTGTATATACTGTGCTAATATGTCACACACTGACTGTAACCCTCACACACACTAGTGTATAGATCTATATACTGTATATACTGTGCTAATATGTCACACACTGTCTGTAACCCTCACACACACTAGTGTATAGATCTATATACTGTATATACTGTGCTAATATGTCACACACTGTCTGTAACCCTCACACACACCCTTACACTAGTGTGTAAATCTATATATTGTGCTAATATGTCATTAACTGACTGGAACCCTCACACACACCCTTACACTAGTGTGTAAATCTATATACTGTGCTAATATGTCACACACTGACTGTAACCCTCACACACACACTAGTGTATAGATCTATATACTGTATATACTGTGCTAATATGTCACACACTGACTGTAACCCTCACACACACTAGTGTATAGATCTATATACTGTATATACTGTGCTATAATATGTCATTAACTGTTTGTAACCCTCACACACACTAATGTATAGATCTATATACTGTATATACTGTGCTAATATGTCACACACTGACTGTAACCTTCACACATGTTAGTGTATAGATCTATATACTGTATATACTGTGCTAATATGCCTTTAACTGTATGTAACCCTCACACACACTAGTGTATAGATCTATATACTGTATATACTGTGCTAATATGTCACACACTGACTGTAACCCTCACACACACTAGTGTATAGATCTATATACTGTATATACTGTGCTAATATGTCACACACTGACTGTAACCCTCACACACACTAGTGTATAGCTCTATATACTGTATATACTGTGCTAATATTCATAATTTAATTAAGTCATATTCATAGATTTCCAGAATAAGTGCTCCTAATATATCCCTTGTATCTCCTTATTCCCACATCACTTGCATTAAGTGAATGTAATTAGTATTTAACACAAAAATTCCCTCTCCATGCTGTGTGCGCTTTCTGTTCTGTAGTGTGTCGGGGTGGGATTTCCCTTGCAGAACAGCCTGTGATTGGTTTTTCAGCTCTGACTGGCAGGTACATCCTCCTATCCATCAATGGTCGCAGCCTCGAAATTCTGACTTCAGAAACTTAAGTTATTTATATGGGGCCCCCCATGAACAAAAGCACGCAGTGGCAACATTTTGGCCATGCCCCTTGTGTGTGCAATAAAAACAGCTGATGTTACTGTATAATAAGCAGTTCATATAAAGAGTTCCATTGATTAATGTGCTAATAAGCCATAAAGTTTATAGGGGGTCAGTGGAGTTTGCTCTTAAGTTGCTTAAGTTTAGGGGCCCAGTGATATTGCTGTGGGGCTCCCAATATAAACAGCTGATGTTACTCTATAATACCCAATTCATATCAATGATTAAAATGAATAATAGGGGGCCCATTCGTTAAAGCACAAATTTTCGCTACTAAAAAGCATGATTGGAAAAAATTCGGAGAAACCACAATAATTTCTGATGTGCAAAAATTATTTTCTTGGTCGTATGAAAATATTGTGGTTGTGATCCAAAAGTTATGAAATTTTCGTATCCGAACGATTATAAACGGCACGAAAACCTTTCTGGCTTAGAAACAACTGGAAGCCTTCCAAAGGGCTCAATGGCACTCTGCAGCTCCAACCCGGCCCAAGGAAAGTCTCCCATAGGGCTCAATGGCACTCTGCAGCTCCAACCCGGCCCAAGGAAAGTCTCCCATAGGGCTCAATGGCACTCTGCAGCTCCAACCCGGCCCAAGGAAAGTCTCCCATAGGGCTCAATGGCACTCTGCAGCTCCAACCCGGCCCAAGGAAAGTCTCCCATAGGGCTCAATGGCACTCTGCAGCTCCAACCCGGCCCAAGGAAAGTCTCCCATAGGGCTCAATGGCACTCTGCAGCTCCAACCCGGCCCAAGGAAAGTCTCCCATAGGGCTCAATGGCACTCTGCAGCTCCAACCCGGCCCAAGGAAAGTCTCCCATAGGGCTCAATGGCACTCTGCAGCTCCAACCCGGCCCAAGGAAAGTCTCCCATAGGGCTCAATGGCACTCTGCAGCTCCAACCCGGCCCAAGGAAAGTCTCCCATAGGGCTCAATGGCACTCTGCAGCTCCAACCCGGCCCAAGGAAAGCCTCCCATAGGGCTCAATGGCACTCTGCAGCTCCAACCCGGCCCAAGGAAAGTCTCCCATAGGGCTCAATGGCACTCTGCAGCTCCAACCCGGCCCAAGGAAAGTCTCCCATAGGGCTCAATGGCACTCTGCAGCTCCAACCCGGCCCAAGGAAAGTCTCCCATAGGGCTCAATGGCACTCTGCAGCTCCAACCCGGCCCAAGGAAAGTCTCCCATAGGGCTCAATGGCACTCTGCAGCTCCAACCCGGCCCAAGGAAAGTCTCCCATAGGGCTCAATGGCACTCTGCAGCTCCAACCCGGCCCAAGGAAAGCCTCCCATAGGGCTCAATGGCACTCTGCAGCTCCAACCCGGCCCAAGGAAAGTCTCCCATAGGGCTCAATGGCACTCTGCAGCTCCAACCCGGCCCAAGGAAAGCCTCCCATAGGGCTCAATGGCACTCTGCAGCTCCAACCCGGCCCAAGGAAAGTCTCCCATAGGGCTCAATGGCACTCTGCTGCTCCAACCTGGCCCAAGGAAAGTCTCCCATAGGGCTCAATGGCACTCTGCAGCTCCAACCCGGCCCAAGGAAAGTCTCCCATAGGGCTCAATGGCACTCTGCAGCTCCAACCCGGCCCAAGGAAAGCCTCCCATAGGGCTCAATGGCACTCTGCAGCTCCAACCCGGCCCAAGGAAAGTCTCCCATAGGGCTCAATGGCACTCTGCAGCTCCAACCCGGCCCAAGGAAAGTCTCCCATAGGGCTCAATGGCACTCTGCAGCTCCAACCCGGCCCAAGGAAAGTCTCCCATAGGGCTCAATGGCACTCTGCAGCTCCAACCCGGCCCAAGGAAAGTCTCCCATAGGGCTCAATGGCACTCTGCAGCTCCAACCCGGCCCAAGGAAAGTCTCCCATAGGACTCAATGGCACTCTGCAGCTCCAACCTGGCCAAAGCTTGAAAGAATAACAAAATTTTCGTAGTCTCTGCGAAAAGTACGACTTTTTCGTGGAATAACGAATGTACCACGAAAAAAGTTGTGACATTTTAACAAAATTATAGTGGATATTACGAAATGTTCTATAAGTTAGAAAAAATAAGAATTTTTCTCAATCATGGTCAATCATGCTTTAACGAATGGGCCCCTTAATGTGCTAATAAGTCAAGTTTTTTAATTCATTGGGGGTCAGTGGGGTTTGTCCCTGAAAAGCTTCTCTGCATTGTCTTTTGCTGGATATGCAGGTTTCTAGGCAGTTTTTCCAAAAGTTACGTAAATTAAGTTTTGGCGTAACTTTATATATAACTTACGCACTTTGCGTAACTTTTGTGATGCGACCAGGCCCCCTTGCGGAAGAAGATTTCACAGGGCCCAGCATAATTATCTCCCCCACTTTTGGCGGCCCTGGGGAAAGGAGGGCTGTTGGCACTTTAGCCCACCATCTACATGTAACCCGCTAAAAAAAGGGCAATATGGGGTTAAACACGAGGTGTTGGGCAGACACACAAAATGCAATTAGTCTTCATATTTTATTGTTTGTGGGTTTTTAAATGATTTGACTTTTTATGTAGCAGCTGTCCAGTAGCTATCTGGTTGCTAGCCTCTGAATTACCCTAGCAACCAGGCATTCATTTGAATGAGAGACTGGAATATGAATAGGCAAAGGGCTGAACAGAAAGGTAAGTAATAAAAATTGTTTAGAATTAGCCATTCTATAACATACTAAAGGTTACAGGGGTGGTTCACCTTTATATTAAGTTTTAGTAAGTTATAAAGTGTCCTATTCTGAGCAACTTTGCAGTTGGTCTATACTACTTATTTTGATAATTTTTTCCATTTTTACAACTTTCCAGCTTTCAAATGGGGGTCACTGACCCCCAGCAGCCAAAACTATTGCTCTGCATTCATATAATGTTATTATTATTGTTACTTTATCTATTCTGTTCCTCTGCTATTCATATTCCAGTCTTTCATTTAAACCACAGCCTGGTTGCTAAAGTAAACAAGACCTTAGCAACCAAATAGCTGCTGAAATTTCCAACTGAAGCTGATGCACAAAAAGCTAAATAACTGAAAAATACACAAAAATAAAAAAAAATGAAGACCAATTGGATCTGTCAGTGCCCACCCCTTCGGAAGGTACCAAGTGGGGGGGGACGGGGTCCTCCCTCCCAGAAATTTGACACATTATTCAGGAGTTCACCAAAACAAAACAAAAACATACAGTTCCTAGGAAATCTGAGTTCCTATATCAGCTGCCTCCTACAGTAAAAGAGAAAGTGATTTAGAAATTGCCCCCCCCGGCTATCCATGAGTCACATATTGCTAAGTAAGTGATATTTACCGCAATCGCACCAGTACACCCCCTCTCAATTAAGAAAACACTAGATTTAAAGTGATACCATCATTCCATAAGTGTAATTGCCATTGTTATTGCCTGTCCTATTCTTTTCTCTAGATCTGACTCTTGAAACAATGTAGCAGAGGGCAGTTTTCATTCAGGTGGCTTCTGCTGCATACTTCTTCTGCCCATTGTATACTCTCAGGAGTCAGAACCAGTAGTGAAGAGAACATAACCAGAACTGGAAAATGAAGCGGCATGTATGCCTTCCCACTGGTGATTCACTTTCTTGTGGGTGGGAAGGAATTTCGGGGAGATTAGTCGCCTGCGGTAGCCAAGATTTAATCACTCTAATCTCCCCTTGTGCCCCTGTTCTAAAAGGTTCAGTCCAAATCAAAGACTTTAGAACTGCAAAGCCATGATACCCATTGTGCCGTCATACAGTCTCTCTGTCTAAAGGTGGCCATACGCGAGGTCGCCAAGCGAGCGGATCTTCTCCCGATATCTCCACCTACGGGTGGGCGATATTGGATGAATTTAGGCTAATTCGGTCGTTTGGCCCTGGGGCCAAATGATCGAATTAGAACACCGGTAATAGGTGCAGTCGGTTTGGGGACCGATGCGGTCCCTGATCCGACTAAATTTTTTAACCTGCCTGATTGATATCTGCCCGATTTCAGGCCAGATATCGGTCGGGCAGGCCCGTCGTTTGTGCCCCTACACGGGCCGATAAGCTGCCGAATCTGTCTAAGGGACCGAAATCGGCAGCTACAACTGGCCCGTCAATGGCCACCTTAATATACAATGGCTACTAAGCCACTAGTTAAATATGAAGATTACTGTAGAAACAACTAAATGACATCTATTTATACCCATTTCCGCCTTAAAATTTTGAAGAGCCTCAAAGTTTCAAAAACAGTCCAAACCGAGGACTTCAGAGCTGCAAAATATTCTGCCCATTGTGCTCTCATATACTATGGCAACAATAAAATGACTTCTGTTTTATATGTTTTTCCCATTTTCACCATAAAAGTGTAAACCGACTCTCAAAACCAGCCCAAACCAAGGACTGCAGAACTGCAAGCAGTACTACCCATTGTTACATCTTTTTGTTTCTAAGCTTCTGGTTGAGTCCACCTATTACTATGGAACAGAAGTGCTCGCTATTTTCCTGCCTAAAATGCCTAAACTCCCAAAACCAGTCCAAACCAAGGACCTCAGGTCTGCAAAGCACTGCTGCCCATTGTTGCTTCATCCACACTAAGCTGCTGGTTGACCCCAACTGTTTTAAGAGTTCCTAAAACAGTAGAAACCCTAGGCTTCAGAACTGCCAAACAGTATACCCATTGTTTCATCATCTATCTATCATTCATTTCATCTATCTCTTTATTGCCAACTGCTTAAATGTGAAGTTTAATATGGAGACTCCTCTATATGACTCCTCTGTTTTACACCCTTGTGTTCATTACCAAGGTTAACTGAGGTGTGTGAGGCCCAATAGGCCGCTGCCCCAGGGGCCCCCACACTCCCTCTAGGGCCCCCGCTGCCTACCTACTCCTCCACCGCCAGCCCCTCCCCCTGTGTTTGCACCTTATACTTACTTCTAAAGCAACGGGGGAGGGTAGGTGGGGATCCCCACAGTCTATGCCCCAGGCTACCCATTGTGCCGTCATCCTTTCTTTCACTACTAATATTTTTAATAAAATTTATAGTATCTTCCAGTGATGTATCTAGGGTGCACCCCTAGCAAAATATCTTTGGAAGGTCCCAGCGCACAGTTATCCCTAATCAGACTCCCGCCCACCCAATACCCGTCCACCCCCGCTGCAACCCCCTCCCTGGCCGTAGGTAAGAAACTGGCGGTGGAGGGGGGATTTCTTCACTGCTATAGAGAAAGCAGACCCCATGGTCCAGGCCCCCCTGTACCCCCCACCCATGTCTGCTTCCTCTATGGTTACGCCATTGGTACCTTCTATAGCACTATAGTCATGGGAAGGGATATAAGTACAATTCATTAAAGCGCAAGGAAATCCCATTCCCTCCTTCCTTAAAGGGCCAGTTACCACTTGAGCAACACAAAGTTTGGTACCTTTGAAGCAGTAATTTTGTATATAGCTTTTCTCCAAACAGTTTACATTTCAGAGGGCAAGGAAAACCCCCCAGACGCAAAACAGAAGTTAAAAAGGGGAAAATAAAAGGAATGTAAAGGTTTAAAAAGAAGATAAATAAAAAAGGAAAATAAAGGGGATATAAAGTTTGCTAAGAACTATGTAAGAATAAGTGCAGAATTGGAAGGTCGCTGTCCGTGTCCATCGCTGTCTCATCGCTTCCGGAAGGCCTTGAGCCCACATACGTGTGTGACCTGGTTACACGCATGATCCCATAGCAACACAGGATCTCTCTGCTTATCCTCCCTACCTCCCTCTCTCACACTGAATCATCCACCTGTGAATCATTGTAATTATTGTATTTTCATGTATATCTGTTGTTATCATGTAAATCTGCTGCATTAGTGACTCACGCCGGTTATATTCATAATAAACCCACGCAGGTCTTGCGTCCCCTTATTCCTTATTGCAGCCATAGTTACTTCTCATACACACGCAATGAAAAATAAGAAGGGAAAATGTACCCTCCAAACTATTGAGAATGGGCACAGTGCAAGGGGAAAACAGGCAAAAATCTGTAAGCAGCAGTCCTGCCCTGCTTTATGGCTGAGATTCTAGCTATCTGTATAACAGAGCATTCTGTCACAGTGGCACAGATCCTATCTGATCCCCCCATTGTAAGCAGCAGTCCTGCCCTGCTTTATGGCTGAGATTCTAGCTATCTGTATAACAGAGCATTCTGTCACAGTGGCACAGATCCTATCTGATCCCCCCCCCATTGTAAGCAGCAGTCCTGCCCTGCTTTATGGCTGAGATTCTAGCTATCTGTATAACAGAGCATTCTGTCACAGTGGCACAGATCCTATCTGATCCCCCCATTGTAAGCAGCAGTCCTGCCCTGCTTTATGGCTGAGATTCTAGCTATCTGTATAACAGAGCATTCTGTCACAGTGGCACAGATCCTATCTGATCCCCCCCATTGTAAGCAGCAGTCCTGCCCTGCTTTATGGCTGAGATTCTAGCTATCTGTATAACAGAGCATTCTGTCACAGTGGCACAGATCCTATCTGATCCCCCCATTGTAAGCAGCAGTCCTGCCCTGCTTTATGGCTGAGATTCTAGCTATCTGTATAACAGAGCATTCTGTCACAGTGGCACAGATCCTATCTGATCCCCCCCCATTGTAAGCAGCAGTCCTGCCCTGCTTTATGGCTGAGATTCTAGCTATCTGTATAACAGAGCATTCTGTCACAGTGGCACAGATCCTATCTGATCCCCCCATTGTAAGCAGCAGTCCTGCCCTGCTTTATGGCTGAGATTCTAGCTATCTGTATAACAGAGCATTCTGTCACAGTGGCACAGATCCTATCTGATCCCCCCCATTGTAAGCAGCAGTCCTGCCCTGCTTTATGGCTGAGATTCTAGCTATCTGTATAACAGAGCATTCTGTCACAGTGGCACAGATCCTATCTGATCCCCCCCATTGTAAGCAGCAGTCCTGCCCTGCTTTATGGCTGAGATTCTAGCTATCTGTATAACAGAGCATTCTGTCACAGTGGCACAGATCCTATCTGATCCCCCCCATTGTAAGCAGCAGTCCTGCCCTGCTTTATGGCTGAGATTCTAGCTATCTGTATAACAGAGCATTCTGTCACAGTGGCACAGATCTTATCTAAACACCTTTTATTATGTATAATTTTATGAAAACTGAATCTGTATAATTACAGAATAATGCCCACTAAATTCTTTCAACAGTAAGACCTATATCCCACTGGAATGACTGTGGTAGCCGAGCAGGAGCAGCTGGCAAACTAGAGTCCAGGTTGACTTTCTTGTACCAAATCTCCGCTCTCATGATCCATAAAATCCGATTAGGGAGTGCAATAAACCAACACTGGGATAACTTGGCCGTCTCCCCCCATGTGATGTATTCCAGTCAAAGAGGTAAAACGAGATGAGTTTATGAAGAGGGTTAAGGCTAAAGCTGTAAAACAGCTGCACATCTCAGTATAACAAGGAATTTCCTCGCTATTAAAGCCCCTTGTTTTCAAGAGGGGTCTCACTCTGCTACTCCCAGAGCCATCACCCTTACACCGTACTGCCACAAAGATATGGCACCTCCCCTATGTATAAATACAAATATACAGAAAAGGAATGTTCTGGGCACACAATAAGCTGTACCCCCATACTGTACTGTCTAAGGGAAACACTATGGCACCCCCTCCCATATGTATAAATACAAATATACAGAGAAGGAATGTTCTGGGCACACAATAAGCTGTACCCCCATACTGTACTGTCTAAGGGAAACACTATGGCACCCCCTACCCATATGTATAAATACAAATATACAGAGAAGGAATGTTCTGGGCACACAATAAGCTGTACCCCCATACTGTACTGTCTAAGGGGAACACTATGGCACCTCCCTCCCATATGTATAAATACAAATATACAGAGAAGGAATGTTCTGGACACACAATAAGCTGTACCCCCATACTGTACTGTCTAAGGGGAACACTATGGCACCTCCCTCCCATATGTATAAATACAAATATACAGAGAAGGAATGTTCTGGGCACACAATAAGCTGTACCCCCATACTGTACTGTCTAAGGGAAACACTATGGCACCTCCCTCCCATATGTATAAATACAAATATACAGAGAAGGAATGTTCTGGGCACACAATAAGCTGTACCCCCATACTGTACTGTCTAAGGGAAACACTATGGCACCTCCCTCCCATATGTATAAATACAAATATACAGAGAAGGAATGTTCTGGGCACATAATAAGCTGTACCCCCATACTGTACTGTCTAAGGGAAACACTATGGCACCTCCCTCCCATATGTATAAATACAAATATACAGAGAAGGAATGTTCTGGGCACACAATAAGCTGTACCCCCATACTGTACTGTCTAAGGGAAACACTATGGCACCCCCTACCCATATGTATAAATACAAATATACAGAGAAGGAATGTTCTGGGCACACAATAAGCTGTACCCCCATACTGTACTGTCTAAGGGAAACACTATGGCACCCCCTACCCATATGTATAAATACAAATATACAGAGAAGGAATGTTCTGGGCACACAATACCCTCATACTGTATTATCTAAGGGAAAAAAAACTGGACACAAGACTCAGTAAATAATATAAAGGTGGAATTAAAAGAAGACCAACAGCAGAATGGGAAATTCTTAGACAATTTTCTTTTGGTTACATCCCAAACCCGCAGATAAAAATCACCAAAGTCTGGGGCACAAAATATAAACTGGTTTGGATTCCATAACAGAAAGGGATTTCACAGGCACAAAATGAATTTAGCACAGTCTTTCCCATGCCCTTGAGCGATATGGCTGGGGTGACATTTGTGTGAGTGATGCCACATGCTGGTGCCTTTATTCTAAGAATCGGGTCTATGCTGGGGGTATAGGGGCATCTTTAGTGCAACTCCCTGCTGTGCTGTGCCTTTAACCCTGTCTTTTCCTAATAAAACCAAAAATAAATTCTAAGCAGCTTCCCAATATCCATTCATTCCTCATTCTCACTGGGTTTATAGTTATGTGTAACTGTCACTGTGTCTGTCCCTTTCCCTTCCCTGCACTGCTGGTTCTGACTCCTGATACAACTCCCCAATATCCATTCATTCCTCATTCTCACTGGGTTTATAGTTATGTGTAACTGTCACTGTGTCTGTCCCTTTCCCTTCTCTGCACTGCTGGTTCTGACTCCTGATACAACTCCCCAATATCCATTCATTCCTCATTCTCACTGGGTTTATAGTTATGTGTAACTGTCACTGTGTCTGTCCCTTTCCCTTCCCTGCACTGCTGGTTCTGACTCCTGATACAACTCCCCAATACCCATTCATTCCTCATTCTCACTGGGTTTATAGTTATGTGTAACTGTCACTGTGTCTGTCCCTTTCCCTTCCCTGCACTGCTGGTTCTGACTCCTGATACAACTCCCCAATATCCATTCATTCCTCATTCTCACTGGGTTTATAGTTATGTGTAACTGTCACTGTGTCTGTCCCTTTCCCTTCCCTTGCACTGCTGGTTCTGACTCCTGATACAACTCCCCAATTACCCATTCATTCCTCATTCTCACTGGGTTTATAGTTATGTGTAACTGTCACTGTGTCTGTCCCTTTCCCTTCCCTGCACTGCTGGTTCTGACTCCTGATACAACTCCCCAATATCCATTCATTCCTCATTCTCACTGGGTTTATAGTTATGTGTAACTGTCACTGTGTCTGTCCCTTTCCCTTCCCTGCACTGCTGGTTCTGACTCCTGATACAACTCCCCAATACCATTCATTCCTCATTCTCACTGGGTTTATAGTTATGTGTAACTGTCACTGTGTCTGTCCCTTTCCCTTCCCTGCCACTGCTGGTTCTGACTCCTGATACAACTCCCCAATATCCATTCATTCCTCATTCTCACTGGGTTTATAGTTATGTGTAACTGTCACTGTGTCTGTCCCTTTCCCTTCCCTGCACTGCTGGTTCTGACTCCTGATACAACTCCCCAATATCCATTCATTCCTCATTCTCACTGGGTTTATAGTTATGTGTAACTGTCACTGTGTCTGTCCCTTTCCCTTCCCTGCACTGCTGGTTCTGACTCCTGATACAACTCCCCAATATCCATTCATTCCTCATTCTCACTGGGTTTATAGTTATGGTGTAACTGTCACTGTGTCTGTCCCTTTCCCTTCCCTGCACTGCTGGTTCTGACTCCTGATACAACTCCCCAATACCCATTCATCCCTCATTCTCACTGGGTTTATAGTTATGTGTAACTGTCACTGTGTCTGTCCCTTTCCCTTCCCTGCACTGCTGGTTCTGACTCCTGATACAACTCCCCAATACCCATTCATCCCTCATTCTCACTGGGTTTATAGTTATGTGTAACTGTCACTGTGTCTGTCCCTTTCCCTTCCCTGCACTGCTGGTTCTGACTCCTGATACAACTCCCCAATATCCATTCATTCCTCATTCTCACTGGGTTTATAGTTATGTGTAACTGTCACTGTGTCTGTCCCTTTCCCTTCCCTGCACTGCTGGTTCTGACTCCTGATACAACTCCCCAATATCCATTCATTCCTCATTCTCACTGGGTTTATAGTTATGTGTAACTGTCACTGTGTCTGTCCCTTTCTCTTCTCTGCACTGGTGGTTCTGACTCCTGATACAAAATAGAAAGTAATTAAAGTTTTGAAGGTGAACTGTCCCTTTAAATATAAGTGTGCAAGCATTTGGCAGGAATATTTGAGATGGGAGGGGCTTGCAGGGTGTCCGATCCAATTATAATTTCTGACAGGGAATGTATTACAAAAACGTGCTCTGTGCTTTCCTTATTTAAAGGGGTAGTTCCCCTTTAGATAAACTTTTAGTATGAAACAGACAGGAATATTCTGAAATGATTTGCAGTTGGTCTTTTTTAAATATTGGGGTCATGAATTATAGAAGTTTGCTCAGCAGCATTCAAGATTGGAATATCAGCAGCTATCTGGTTGGTTGGGTCTGATTTACCCTAGCAACAAGCAGCTGGAAAGGAGCATGAGTAAGAGGGTTGCAGGTAAGCACCCACTGGCACCCACTGGCACTCACTGGGCACCCACTGGTACTCACTGGGCACCCACTGGTACTCACTGGCACCCACTGGTACTCACTGGCACCCACTGGCACTCACTGGGCACCCACTGGTACTCACTGGCACCCACTGGCACTCAGTGGGCACCCACTGACACCCACTGGCACTCACTGTGCACCCACTGGTACTCACTGGCACCCACTGGAACTCACTGGCACCCACTGGAACTCACTGGGCACCCACTGGTACTCACTGGCACCCACTGGCACTCAGTGGGCACCCACTGACACCCACTGGCACTCACTGGGCACCCACTGGTACTCACTGGCACCCACTGGCACTCACTGGCACTCACTGGCACCCACTGGCACTCACATGCACCCACTGACACCCACTGGCACTCACTGGGCACCCACTGGCACTCACTGGGCACCCACTGGCACCCACTGACACCCACTGGCACTCACTGGGCACTCACTGGCACCCACTGGCACCCACTGGCACTCACTGGGCACCCACTAGTACTCACTGGCACCCACTGGCACTCACTGGCACTCACTGGCACCCACTGGCACTCACTGGCACCCACTGACACCCACTGACACCCACTGGCACTCACTGGGCACTCACTGGCACCCACTGACACTCACTGGCACCCACTGGCACTCACTGGGCACCCACTAGTACTCACTGGCACTCACTGGCACCCACTGGCACTCACTGGCACTCACTGGCACCCACTGGCACCCACTGACACCCACTGGCACTCACTGGCACTCATTGGCACCCACTGGGCACCTTGTCCGGCTGCCACAATAAACTTTGCAGTTTCCAAAGCAAATTCAAGGTCAGGCTTTTCCCTGGGCATTAACATGCACCGAATATAATTTCTATTTATAATCTGTGTTTTCCCACAGACCCAAAATCCCCATTAACTCATTCTTAACAATGAAGCGCTCTTTAGAGGGGATTATGGGAGTTGTAGTCCATATCAGCTGAAGAAGCTAGGCTTTACAGCTTTGGCCTGTCACGGAGGGGGGCAAAGGGTATAAGCAGGGTGGATATTTCCCCTTTAATTTCGGTTTCGGGTGATTAATTCCAGACTGGGCGGGGAATTAAATCCCTGTCAGTTGCGCAACGGAATCCTTACTGAATGAATCACGTTGCCGGAGGGGCGAGCGATAGGTTAAAGCTGATTCCTGGGGGCCAATGGGGGGCCAGTCTACGTCCTGAGTGTTTTCATTCTCTCGTTCCAGCTGGGATTTATTCCGGGGGTCTCTGTTGCACATGTGACCACCTTCCAACACACACGTGGCGTCATTCTTTCCATGCAGCTCGGGGTGGGATGATAAATGGGCTTTCGTTTTATATTAGGAATATTTCCGTGGCCTTTGCTGCTCAGGGGATCAGTTTGTACCGAGCTGAGTGGTTTGAAAATCAGTTCCTTAAGGGGAAAGACACACAGAGCTACTAGTAGCAGCTACTTTTTCACGGCTACTAAATACCAGGAAACACCTTGCCATAGACTATATGCACATAAACACATGTAGAGACAATAAGCAGTAAATGAGCAGCAGTGTCTATTTTAGTAGCCGTGACAAGTAGCTGCTACAAGTAGCTCTGTGTGTCTTCACCCTATTGGTCCCTTAGACCGATTCAACAGCTTATCTGCCCGTGTATGGGCACTATGACGGACCTGCCCAATCGATATCTGGCCCGAAATCGGGCAGATCTCGATCGGGCAGGTTTGATTCTTCTTCAGATGGGAGGCTGCATTGGCTCATTGATTCAGTCCCCAAACCGACGGGCGCCTGTACCCGCCATTCTAATTCGATCGTTTTTCCCCAGGGACTTGGTACATAGATATAGGGACTATGTACAGAAATATAGGCGCTAGGTACATAAATAATGGGAATATGTCCCTATATTTATGTACCTAGTCCCTATATTTATGTACCTAGTCCCTATATTTATGTACCTAGTCCCTATATTTATGTACCTAGTCCCTATATTTATGTACCTAGTCCCAATATTTATGTACCTAGTCCCTATATTTATGTACCTAGTCCCAATATTTATGTACCTAGTCCCTATATTTATGTACCTAGTCCCAATATTTATGTACCTAGTCCCTATATTTCTGTACCTAGTCCCTATATTTCTGTACCTAGTCCCTATATTTATGTACCTAGTCCCTATATTTATGTACCTAGTCCCAATATTTATGTACCTAGTCCCTATATTTATGTACCTAGTCCCTATATTTCTGTACCTAGTCCCTATATTTATGTACCTACTCCCTATATTTATGTACCTAGTCCCAATATTTATGTACCTAGTCCCTATATTTATGTACCTAGTCCCAATATTTATGTACCTAGTCCCTATATTTATGTACCTAGTCCAGATATTTATGTACCTAGTCCCTATATTTATGTACCTAGTCCCTATATTTATGTACCTAGTCCAGATATTTATGTACCTAGTCCCTATATTTATGTACCTAGTCCCTATATTTATGTACCTAGTCCAGATATTTATGTACCTAGTCCCTATATTTATGTACATAGTCCCTATATTTATGTACCTAGTCCCAATATTTATGTGCCTAGTCCAGATATTTATGTACATAGTCCCTATATTTATGTACATAAATATCTGGACTAGGTACATAAATATCGGGACTAGGTACATAAATATAGGGATATGTACAGAAATATAGAGACTAAGTACATAAATATCGGGACTATGTACATAGGTTGTTCGTGCCTTTGCTGAGCCCGGCAGGGCCCCCCACTTAATGGATCACAGCCAAAAATTCCCTTCATAGGATTTAAATATGTTCTTGTCAGTCGGAAACTTACCAAATTTCCCCCACGTCCCAAATTCATGCTGAGAGCAGCCCCCTTGCTGATCCCCCATGGGGCGGGGGGGGGGGGGAATACCATCCTGCCTATCCTGCTGCAATACGGCTTCTCTGCCCAAACCTTATTGCTTTTTTCAAGCTGAAATATTTACCTAAAATTCCTTATGTACAGATACAGTCTATTAATTCCCCTTTACAGGTCGGCTGATTAGAAACACTGTTATCTTAATTCCATCTTAAATATTATGCCATAGAGCTGCTCCCCACAGCCAGCAGTTACCCCCATATGTAAGTAAAGGCACTAAGTTTTCCCAGAAACAGTAACCCATAGCGACCAATACAACGTTTGCTTTTAAACAGGTGACCCGAACATTCTGCTTGCTGATTGGTTGCTAAGGGTTACTGCTCCTGGGCAAACAGTAATGATCCAGGTCGTCAATGTTGCCCCAAGCAGCTCCCCATCTCATACCCCCCCCCCAACTGTCCTGCTTTCCGCTGGACAGTCCCGGTTTTAATAGCGCATCCCACTGTCCCGCATAGTTCTATGAATGTCCCGCATTTCCGTAATAGATTACGGAAATGCGGGACATTCATGGAACTATCCCTGACAGCAGGATGCGCTGGCTGGAGCCGAGCGTCCTTCTTCTTCAGCAGCTCCTCTCCTTATGCGGCTCCTTGTTTGGCGGTGCCAGGCCCTTTTATATGGTTGCGCCCATATGTATTGACGTCACACGTACCCAGGGGCGCAACCCTATAAAAGGCCCTGGCACCGCCGTATAAGGAGCTGCATAAGGAGAGGAGCTGCTGAAGAAGAAGCAGCAGCATCTATCGGGGGTACTGTGTATGGGGGGAACTGTGTATGGGGGTACTGTGTATTGGGGGTACTGTGTATGGGGGGTACTGTCTATGGGGGGGCACTGTGTATGGGGGGGTACTGTCTATGGGTGCAATTGGGGACACTTTCTATTGGGGGCATTGTGTATGGGGGGTAACTTTCTATGGGGGAACTGTCTATGTGGCCAATTGGCGGCACTGTCTATAGGGGGTACTGTCTATGGGGGGTACTGTCTATGGGGGCACTGTCTATGGGGGGTACTGTCTATGGGGGGTACTGTCTATGTGGGGCAATGTGTATGGGGGGCAATGTGTATGCGGGGTACTGTCTATGGGTGCAATTGGGGACACTTTCTATTGGGGGCATTGTTACATAGTTACATAGTTACATAGTTACATAGGGTTGAAAAAAGACCATTGTCCATCAAGTTCAACCCATCCGAGTAAACCCAGCACCCACACACCTATACTAACCAATCTATACACTCACATACATAAACTATAAATACAACCAGTAATACTAACTGTAGATATTAGTATCACAATAGCCCTGGATATTCTGCTTGTTCAAAAACTCATGTGTATGGGGGTTACTTTCGATGCGGGCACTGTGTATGGGGGGAACTGTCTATGGGGCAATTTGGGGGCACTGTCTATGGGGGGTACCGTCTATGGGTGCAATTGGGGGCACTTTCTATGGGGCATTGTGTATGGGGGGTACTTTCTATGGGGGCACTGTATGTGGGGGCAATTGGGGGCACTTTCTATGGGTGGGTACTGTCTATGGGGGCACTTTCTATGGGGGGTACTGTCTATTGGGCATTTGGGGGCACTCTGTATGGGGGGCAAAACTGGTACATAGTTATAACTCACTTATAACTGACTGCCTTCTCTCTATATTTGTATTTATATGTAGGAGTTGCTATATTGTTCTCCTTAGATAGTACAGTATGAGGGTATAGCACATTTGCGTCTGATCCCGCCATTTCAACTATATAAAAGGAGCATTTTTTTTTTTCAAAATGGGGCATGGTAATTGGGGCGTGGCCACAAAAGTGGGCATGGTCAAAAAAAATTGCCGCACGCGCCAAATCTGTCATAGAAGCTGATGCTACAGGGCTAATTATTACATTCTGATGCAGACTGCAGTGATTTCTGAGCTGCCATGTGAACAAATTACATATTAGCCTTGTATCCTGACATTTATATTATAAATACTGAATATTGTGAGTCCCTAACTCAGTAACTGAGAGCAACCCAGGGCAGGGTCGGACTGGGGGGTGCAGGGCCCACCATGGCTGTCGCCCCAGGGGCCCCACACCCCCCGAGGTGCCTCCTTCGGGCAGGTCCCCCTCCACCGCGCACCCCTAACCCCCCGCACGGGCCCCTGTCCATCGTCCTCCCCTGAACATGTGTATGTGAAACGCGTCAGGGGAGGACATTGGAGGCCAGATGAAGCGGCAATAGGGTCGGGTCTGGGCCGCTGGGGCCCACCAAGGCCGGGTATTTTCCCGGTGGCCCAGTCCAACCCTGACCAAGGGCATTTTTAGGGTTGCAGATTACTATTACATTACTATTGGCTGGTACAGAACCCCAAAACATAATAGGGGTGGGGCATAAAATAGACACAAGCTGCCATATTTTTCATTCTTTATTTTCATTCTGCCCGTAGCGCTAGGACCAATGTCCCCCCCTATAAAAGCCCTACTGTCTCTGCACAGTATAAAGATACAGGGGATGGTGTTACATACATAGTATTTACACAGTGCCGGGGGCCCTCTGATCTTTTCTGCCATAAATCCCACCGGTTCCATGGCCCCCGCTAATCCCCTCCGTGTAAGGGAGCCAACAGCTACTTCATTCTGTTTCATTGTATTGAGTCGTTTTCTTGGAATCCAACGAGGCACTGATCAGTTTAATGGGTTCATCATTTCCTTATTTCTATGTAATACAATAGGCAGGCGCGGATAAAGTGGGATTCACAATGTGCAACAGCTTGTACTTACCCAAAATATAAAATGATCCACTTGCAGTCTGATTTTATTCCTTATTCCAAACGCTGATTGTTACAAAAAACATTAAGTTGCCCTAAGCTTATTGTGTGCCCAGAACATGCCTTCTCTGTATATTTGTATTTATACATATGGGAGGGAGGTGCCATAGTGTTTCCCTTAGACAGTACAGTATGGGGGTACAGCTTATTGTGTGCCCAGAACATTCCTTCTCTGTATATTTGTATTTATACATATGGGTAGGGGGTGCCATAGTGTTTCCCTTAGACAGTACAGTATGGGGGTACAGCTTATTGTGTGCCCAGAACATTCCTTCTCTGTATATTTGTATTTATACATAAGGGAGGGAGGTGCCATAGTGTTTCCCTTAGACAGTACAGTATGGGGGTACAGCTTATTGTGTGCCCAGAACATTCCTTCTCTGTATATTTGTATTTATACATATGGGTAGGAGGTGCCATATTGTTTCCCTTAGACAGTACAGTATGGGGGTACAGCTTATTGTGTGCCCAGAACATTCCTTCTCTGTATATTTGTATTTATACATATGGGTAGGGGGTGCCATAGTGTTTCCCTTAGACAGTACAGTATGGGGGTACAGCTTATTGTGTGCCCAGAACATTCCATCTCTGTATATTTGTATTTATACATATGGGAATATAAAGTGTAAACCCTTGAAACAATTGAATATCTTTTGAGCCCTTTTGCAGTTTACATTAATTCATTTGTTCCAGAAATTAAAAATTTTTATGCTAATAAAGTGATTTAAAGAATTTGAAACAACAGCTCAGTTGAAAATGAAGTCAGTGAGCAGAGAAGAGTCATCTGATGTTTTTCTGGTCAATTCAAAGCAAAACAACCTCACAAGTTGTTTTTTTTCTTGGCATATCTAATTGTCAGCAAGTATCAGCAGGTGGCGCTGTTGTATATGATACCTTATATTAGCAATTTTTAAATAATTGCAAATGGCTCAGAAGAGCACTCTGATCAATAGTTTATTTTCTTTTTACTGTGTATACATATAGGTGGGATCTGCTCCTGGTACTCTGGCTCTTCCCACACTCTAAATACATACAGGCAGTTTAATTTGCTCCTGATAAACCTTACAATAGTGTGTGTGAATGTAGATAGGGACCATAGATTGTAAGCTCCATTGGCACAGGGACTGATGGGAATGGGATAGGGACCTTAGATTGTAAGCTCACTGGGGCAGGGACTGATGGGAATGTGATAGGGACCTTAGATTGTAAGCTCACTGGGGCAGGGACTGATGGGAATGTGATAGGGACCTTAGACTGTAAGCTCACTGGGGCAGGGACTGATGGGAATGTGATAGGGACCTTAGATTGTAAGCTCACTGGGGCAGGGGCTGATGGGAATGTGATAGGGACCTTAGATTGTAAGCTCACTGGGGCAGGGACTGATGGGAATGTGATAGGGACCTTAGATTGTAACCTCACTGGGGCAGGGGCTGATTTATATTCTCCATAAAGTGCAGTTGCATTGCATAATGATAATAATAGGTACAGGTATGGGATCCGGAAACCCGTTATCCAAAAAGTTCCGAATTAAAAAAAGGCTGTGTCCCATAGACTCCATTATAAGCAAATAATTCTAATTTTTTTAAAATGATTCCCTTTTCTCTGTAATAATAAAACAGTACCTGTACTTGATCCCAACTAAGATATAATTACCCCTTATTGGGGGCAGAACAGCCCTATTGGGTTTATTTAATGGTTAAATGATTCCCTTTTCTCTGTAATAATAAAACAGTACCTGTACTTGATCCGAACTAAGATATAATTACCCCTTATTGGGGGCAGAACAGCCCTATTGGGTTTATTTAATGGTTAAATGATTCCCTTTTCTCTGTAATAATAAAACAGTACCTGTACTTGATCCCAACTAAGATATAATTACCCCTTATTGGGGGCAGAACAGCCCCATTGGGTTTATTCAATATTTAAATGATTTTTAGCAGACGTAAGTTATGGAGATCCAAATTATGGAAAGACCCCTTATCCGGAAAACCCCAGGTCCCGAGTATTCTGGATAACAGATCCCATACCTGTATTGTTAACACGATGGCACAGGTAATTAGATAGTAAAGTCTGAACCATGGGGTTCAATGTGTCATTGTTATTTTAATGTGAAATATAAATATACCTCAGAACACAGAGCAGCACATACAAAAACATACATGTAAAAATAAAAAGTGCTCACAATGGGTTAATACACCATTATTTACAGAGGGCAGACCTAGTTGGCCGCACTGTGCAATAGATGGGTACAAATACCGAAACATTCAGATTATATAACTGAAACATTATATTATATTAACTGAAACAAGGGGAACTACTGGTGGGAGGGGGTGGAGCTTCAATGACCCCGCCCCCCATGGGCCCACCAGAGACACCCCGGGTACAGAAGGAATAATTTCATCAGTAAAGGTAAATAAATACATATAATATAGGCCTTATTAGCTATTTGAGTATCTATAGGTAGGTCAGCATTCCATTCCATAACATTACGTTCTTCAGGAGCCATTAGTGGCCCTATCTGCTAGCCCTGCCCCTTTTTAAAGTTTCCCAGGTAGGATATCACTTTGGATTGGAGAGCAATGGCTGATGGGTGAAGACTATCTCCCACCCAAATAGTTGAATGCAGGGATATACTAATGTCTTTGGTAGAGCAGACCACCCTACAAATTGGTTCTTGACTCGTTGTGCCAGGGTTCTAGACTATCCAGAGGTCAGTAGCAGAGCTGCTCATTTTGTTCCATTAGTGTAAACGAGAGGTGGCCCCTCTAGGAATTGGTGTCGATGATACATCGAATGTACAGGGTGTTCTCTCTGATGTAGGCGTGTTTGGGGGAGTTCAGTTTGGCAATGGGGCAAAATAAGGGGCAGCCGCTGGCCACGTTCATGTCGTTGATTGGGCGCTGGAATGAGGCGGATGTGACGTCTGGGCGGAAGGCGTCAAACACGCTGTCTCGGTTGTTGTGGTCCACAAGCACAAAGGTGACCTAGAAGGTGCAGAAGATTTGAAGAACACATTAAGTGCATACGTCATATTACATACAGCAGGAAAGTGTCCGGATACACTCTCAAAGGTCCTGACTCTTCATGGATATATCTGTTCTAATGCTCTTATTGGCTACAGATTGGTCTAGCTCCATGAATATCTGATATCTGATGTCCTGAAGCACCAGGTTGGAGCATCAGTAGAGAAGGAAGTGAAGATAAGTCATGAGGAACACATTAAGCACATAAGTCATATTATATACAGCAGGAAAGGGTCCAGATACACCCTGAAAGGTCCCTCCTGGCTCTTCATGGATATATCTGTTGGGTGGTCTGTCTTTGGGAACTTTCTAGTGCTCTTATTGGCTACAGATTGGACTAGCTCCATGAATATTCTGATGTCCTGAAGCACCAGGTTGTACAGAGTATGGTGCATCAATAGAGAAGGAAGTGAAGAAAAGTCATGGTTCCTCTTCACTTCCTGCTGGGGCTGTCAACCTGAACAAATGGTGGGAGGAGCTTACTAATAAAAGGCTCTCTTTTGGGGAGCAGATAACATTATACTTATACAAGAAAGGTGGGCTAAGCCTCCCTAAATGTCATTATCCTCCACCTCTGGTATCTGTCCATTTGGTACATGGAATGATTGGTCAGATACCAAGAGTACTGAATAGTGCATTCCCCGTTAATACTCTGATGGCTGATGTAGACCTGTGGACAGGTTGGCCTAGCCTTGTTTATTCTGATGACCTCATTGGACATGGTTGAAGGCCCATCAATATAAAGCACCAGGTTGGCCAGTGTATGGTGCATCAGTAGAGAAGGAAGTGAAGAGAGAAGGAAGTCATGGTTCCTCTTCACTTCCTGCTGAGGCTGTCAACCTGAACAAATGGTGGGAGGTGTTTACTGATATAAGGCTCTCTTTTTGGGAGCAGATAACATTATACTTATACCTATGGTAGATACCAGAGGTGGAGGATAATGACATTTAGGGAGGCTTAGCCCACCTTTCTTGTATAAGTATAAAGTTATCTGCTCCCCAAAATGACCATTCTTTGTGGAAAGTTTGGTCCATGGAATGATTGGCCAGATACCAGGACTACTGGATAGTGAATTGCCCCCTTAATACTCTGATGGTTGATGTAGACCTGTGGACAGGTTGGCCTAGCCTTGTTTACTCTGATGCCCTCATTGGACATGGTTGTAGGCCCATCAATAAAAAGCACCAGGTTGGCCAGTGTATGGTGCATCAGTTGAGAAGGAAGTGAAGATAAGTCATGGTTCCTCTTCACTTCCTGCTGGGGCTGTCAACCTGAACAAATGGAACACCAGAAGGGTGGGAGGAGTTTACTGATAAAAGGCTCTCTTTTGGGGAGCAGATAACATTATACTTATACAAGAAAGGTGTGCTAAGCCTCCCTAAATGTCATTATCCTCCACCTCTGGTATCTGTCCATTTGGTCCATGGAATGATTGGTCAGATACCAAGAGTACTGAATAGTGCATTGCCACCTTAATACTCTGATGGTTGATGTAGACCCCAGGACAGGTTGGCCTAGCCTTGTTTATTCTGATGTCCTCATTGGACATGGTTGTAGGCCCATCAATAAAAAGGACCAAGTTGGCCAGTGTATGGTGCATCAGTAGAGAAGGAAGTGAAAAGAGAAGGAAGTGATGGTTCTTTTTCACTTCCTGCTGGGGCTGTCAACCTGAACAAATGGTGGGAGGAGTTTACTGTTTCTATTTTTGCTGATGACACAAAATTGTGCAAAACTATAAGTTCCATGCAGGATGTGCCGCTTTGCAGAGAGATTTGACAAAATTGGAAAACTGGGCAGCAAACTGGGAAATGAGGTTCAATGTTGATAAGTGCAAAGTTATGCACTTTGGTAGAAATAATATAAACGCAAACTATCTACTGAATGGGAGTGTGTTGGGGGTTTCCTTAATGGAGAAGGATCTGGGGGTTTTTGTTGATAACAAGTTGTCTAATTCCAGGCAGTGTCATTCTGTGGCTACTAAAGCAAATAAAGTGCTGTCTTGTATAAAAAAGGGCATTGACTCAAGGGATGAGAACATCATTTTGCCCCTTTATAGGTCCCTGGTAAGGCCTCACCGTGAGTATGGGGGGCAGTTTTGGGCTCCAGTCCTTAAGAAGGATATTAATGAGCTGGAGAGAGTGCAGAGACTGCAACTAAACTGGTAAAGGGGATGGAAGGGTTAAACTATGAGGTGAGACTGTCGAGGTTGGGGTTGTTTTCTCTGGAAAAGAGGCGCTTGCGAGGGGACATGATTACTCTGTACAAGTACATTAGAGGGGATTACAGGCAGTTGGGGGATGTTCTTTTTTCCCATAAAAACAATCAACGCACCAGAGGCCCCCCCTTTAGATTAGAGGAACGGAGCTTCCATTTGAAGCAGCGTAGGTGGTTCCTCACAGTGAGGGCAGTGAGGTTGGGGAATGCCCTGCCAGGGGATGTTGGGTAGGGGGTTCCTCATGGTGAGGGCAGTGAGGGGGTTGGGGAATGCCCTGCCAGGGGATGTTGGGTAGGGGGTTCCTCACGGTGAGGGCAGTGAGGTTGGGGAATGCCCTGCCGGGGGATGTTGGGTAGGGGGTTCCTCACGGGGAGGGCAGTGAGGTTGGGGAATGCCCTGCCGGGGGATGTTGGGTAGGTGGTTCCTCATGGTGAGGGCAGTGAGGGGGTTGGGGAATGCCCTTCCTAGTGATGGGGTAATGGCAGATTCTGTTAATGCCTATAAGAGGGGCCTGGATAAGTTCTTGAACAATCAGAATATCCAAGGCTATTGTGATACTAATATCTACAGTTAGTACTAGTGGTTGTATTTATAGTTTATGTATGTGAGTGTATAGATTGGTAGGTGTGGGTTAGGTGTGCTGGGTTTACTTGGATGGGTTGAACTTGATGGACAATGGTCTTTTTTCAACCCTATGTAACTATGTAACTATATGATAAAAGGCTCTCTTTTGGGGAGCAGATAACTTTATACTTATGGAAGGTGGGCTAAGCCTCCCTAAATGTCATTATACTCCACCTCACCAAAATGACCATTCTTGGTGGACGATTTGGTCCATGGAATAATCGGTCAGATACCAAGACTATTGAATAGTGCATTGCCCCCTTAATACTGTGCTGGTTGATGTAGACCTGTGGACAGGTTGGTCTAGCCATGTTTACTCTGATGCCCTCATTGGACAGGGTTGTAGGCCGATCAACAAAAATGTTGGCTACACTCACTCGGTGGAGCCATGTTTAGAGTCAGTGTTTGGGTAGGTGACATAGACATGGCTAAGGGGCATCACTTACCTTATGTTTGAATGGCCAGGGTAGAAGGGCATCATATTCCCCTTTCATGACAGTAAAAAACAGAGAGACATGAGTCCCCTTCCCTGCTCCGTCTCCATTCAGATAAATCCGTAGGCACACTTTGTAGCCATATTTGGCCGTGTAGAAAGCTGGAAGTCACAGAGAAATGACAAGAATCGTTTACATTCAAAAATCATCCCAAATTATTTCGAGTTTTAGGGGATTAACTTCCCCTTGATGCTGGGTGAAACAGAAAATAATATAGGATTAACTTCCCCTTGAAGCTGGGTGAAACAGAAAACAATGAGGGGATTGACTTCCCCTTGAAGCTGGGTGAAACAGGAAACAATGAGGGGATTGACTTCCCCTTGAAACTGGGTGAAACAGGAAACAATGAGGGGGTTGACTTCCCCTTGAAACTGGGTGAAAAAGAAAACAATGAGGGGATTGACTTCCCCTTGAAACTGGGTGAAACAGAAATCAATGAGGGGATTGACTTCTCCTTGAAGCTGGGTGAAACTGGGTGAAACAGGAAACAATGAGGGGATTGACTTCCCCTTGAAACTGGGTGAAACAGAAATCAATGAGGGGATTGACTTCTCCTTGAAGCTGGGTGAAACTGGGTGAAACAGGAAACAATGAGGGGATTGACTTCCCCTTGAAACTGGGTGAAACAGGAAACAATGAGGGGATTGACTTCCCCTTGAAACTGGGTGAAAAAGAAACCAATGAGGGGATTGACTTCCCCTTGAAGCTGAGTGAAACAGAAAACAATGAGGGAATTAACTTCCCCTTGAAACTGGGTGAAACAGAAAACAATGAGGGGGTTGACTTTCCCTTGAAACTGAGTGAAACAGAACACAATGTGGGGATTAACTTCCCCTTGAAACTGGGTGAAACAGAAAACAATGAGGGGTTGACTTCCCCTTGAAACTGAGTGAAACAGGAAACAATGAGGGGGATTGACTTCTCCTTGAAACTGGGTGAAACAGGAAACAATGAGGGGTTGACTTCCCCTTGAAACTGAGTGAAACAGGAAACAATGAGGGGATTGACTTCCCCTTGAAACTGGGTGAAACAGGAAACAATGATGGGATTGACTTCCCCTTGAAACTGGGTGAAACATAAAACAATTTCAAATTGTACCTGGGGAATACAGACTGATGGCTCTTCCCGTGACCGCGTCGTGACTTTTATTGGTCAGGTCTGAGATTTTCCATAGAAAGACTCCGTCGTACGAGGTTTGCTCCAAACAGGCGGAGCGCATCTCCAGTTCATTCAGCACAATGTCCTTCATGGCCAAAGTGCAGCGTAAGTTTTCAACCTGAGGAGAAGGAGGGAATAAAGGCGGGGTTTTTATCAGCGGCATAACAAGTCCTGGGGTCTGCTTCCTCCATTTTACATGTACAGAGAAGGAATGTTCTGGGCACACAATAAGCTGTACCCCCATACTGTACTGTCTAAGGGAAACACTATGGCACCTCCCTCCCATATGTATAAATACAAATATACAGAGAAGGAATGTTCTGGGCACACAATAAGCTGTACCCCCATACTGTACTGTCTAAGGGAAACACTATGGCACCTCCCTCCCATATGTATAAATACAAATATACAGGGAAGGAATGTTCTGGGCACACAATAAGCTGTACCCCCATACTGTACTGTCTAAGGGAAACACTATGGCACCCCCTACCCATATGTATAAATACAAATATACAGAGAAGGAATGTTCTGGGCACACAATAAGCTGTACCCCCATACTGTACTGTCTAAGGGAAACACTATGGCACCTCCCTCCCATATGTATAAATACAAATATACAGGGAAGGAATGTTCTGGGCACACAATAAGCTGTACCCCCATACTGTACTGTCTAAGGGAAACACTATGGCACCCCCTACACATATGTATAAATACAAATATACAGGGAAGGAATGTTCTGGGCACACAATAAGCTGTACCCCCATACTGTACTGTCTAAGGGAAACACTATGGCACCCCCTACCCATATGTATAAATACAAATATACAGAGAAGGAATGTTCTGGGCACACAATTAGCTGTACCCCCATACTGTACTGTCTAAGGGAAACACTATGGCACCTCCCTCCCATATGTATAAACACGAATATACAGAGAAGGAATGTTCTGGGCACACAATATGCTGTACCCCCATACTGTACTGTCTAAGGGAAACACTATGGCACCTCCCTCCCATATGTATAAATACAAATATACAGAGAAGGAATGTTCTGGGCACACAATTAGCTGTACCCCCATACTGTACTGTCTAAGGAAAACACTATGGCACCTCCCTCCCATATGTATAAACACAAATATACAGAGAAGGAATGTTCTGGGCACACAATAAGCTGTACCCCCATACTGTACTGTCTAAGGGAAACACTATGGCACCTCCCTCCCATATGTATAAATACAAATATACAGAGAAGGAATGTTCTGGGCACACAATAAGCTGTACCCCCATACTGTACTGTCTAAGGGAAACACTATGGCACCTCCCTCCCATATGTATAAATACAAATATACAGAGAAGGAATGTTCTGGGCACACAATAAGCTGTATGCTCATACTGTACTGGCTAAGGGAAACACTATGGCAACTAAGGAATGTTCTGGGCAGTGGTACTGGAGCATACCTTGTGTTCCAAGGCTTTGACCTTTCTCTCTTCTTCTGCCTTCTGCTCCTTAATGGCAGCCAACTGGGACTGAGAGCTGTCAATCTCCTTGCTGAGCACAGATATGATATTCTCAAATACCTGCAGTCGAGTTTCCAGGAGTGAGAGCCGGTTTGCCACCTCATCACTTGGCTGACCCACAGCATGCCCACAGTCCAACTCAAGATCTCCATTTCCTGCTTTAAAGTCCTCAGCCTGAAGGCTAAATGGGTTCTTCTGACCAGGACCATCTGTAGAGTCTGCAAGCGGCACATAAAATCCATTTTTCTTCCCTTCAGTGTTGGTTAAGTTATCCTTTATTCTCAATATGAGCGGGCACACCAGAGAGAGATGGGCTGCGGCGGAGGTCCTATAGTGCTCCTTGATTTTTTCTCTGCTCCCCTACAACACAAAGGATGGAGGTTTACCTTCTGCATTATCAAACCACGCCCTCCAATGTGGGAGGAGCTAAGCAAGGGCTTAGACAATGGCAGTTTAGGGTGCAAAAGAGAAGCAAAACAGAATTAAAAGTAGACAATGAAGGTCATTTTCAAATAAATATCAATAACAACAACATATTAAAAGTTAACTTCCCCTTTAAAATCATGGTTACTCACCACATAAGTGCAGCCAAGTGGCGTAAAGTGGCATTTTTCCTTTTTGGAATGAGAATTCCCATTCTGAAACAGAGCAGCAACAGTGTCATCATATGGATCGGCCATTAAAGGGCAAGTAAGCCTTTGATTCAACATTTATTATATCATGTTTAATGATATGGAATAGCATCCAATCCTCTGTTTAAAGGGGAACTTGCTGGTGTTTATTTTTGGGGCAGATTTTTGGATTGATATTGATATTGATTACCTTTCCTTTCGCCGATTGGTCAGTTTTTCGGTGGCTTTGGTCATCCGTCGGGCCCTTCTCACATCTGTGTTTCTGTATAAAAAAGGGGACAAAGTGGTTAAAATCAACATCGAATCTACAATTAACCAGATTCAGTTCTGGGGGGGGGGGGGGGGGTCCCCTGTACCAACCCCAACAAACCACAACAGATCTGTAAAATGAGATAAATAGTGGAAAACCCCCAGAAAGAATTAAAAAAAAGTCCAGTTGTTCTATTTTTTTTTCTACATTTTTTTTTATAAATTCAACTTCCCCTTTAAAAAGGTATTTCCTCTATAAATAGACAAAGAGAACAGGAAATAAATCATCAGTTTGAGACTAAAACCCATTTGTAATGATGAATTATTCCCCCCCCAGTTTCCAATGGTTTTTCCCCACCTATTGATCTGCCCCCAGCAGTCTCTACTATAGGGATAAAGGCAAACTAAGCATATTTACGTTCTTACTGGAAACTCGTTACTGGAAAAGTGCTGGGTGCATTTGGGGCACTTAATAGTGTTATTGGGGCATTCGCTTTCCAAGTGGTCGGCCAGCTGCTTCCTCATGACCCGGTGCCCGCAGCCGGTGTGGCAGGGTATCAAGGCGTAGTTGCACAAGCTCTCATGCTCCTGGAATAGAACAGAGTGGCCTTAATGTACTGGCTAAGCCCTTTGACATGGGTCCTAAATAGGGTTAATGTCACAGCCCCGCCTACTCCCCACCTTGCTGTGTCATGGCCCCGCCCACGGTGATGTCACCCACGCCCCCTGCCCGGCTAAGGAAGTCGGCAGAGGTGGCAACCCTAGTCAGAAAGGGAGCACTTTTGCAGCTTACATAATTTTTTTCCCCTAGTTTTCAAGATATTAGCAGTTTTTTACACCAATATATTGATTTTGAAACACCCACGCCCCCTGCCCGGCTAAGGAAGCCGGCAGAGGTGGCAACCCTAGTCATAAAGGGAGCACTTTTGCAGCTTACATCATTTTTTCCCCTAGTTTTCAAGATATTAGCAGTTTTTTACACCAATATATTGATTTTGAAACACCCACGCCCCCTGCCCGGCTAAGGAAGCCGGCAGAGGTGGCAACCCTAGTCATAAAGGGAGCACTTTTACAGCTTACATAATTTTTTTCCCTAGTTTTCAAGATATTAGCAGTTTTTTACACCAATATATTGATTTTGAAACACCCACGCCCCCTGCCCGGCTAAGGAAGCTGGCAGAGGTGGCAACCCTAGTCATAAAGGGAGCACTTTTACAGTCCTAAATAGGGTTAATTTCACAGCCCCGCCTACTCCCCACCTTGCTGTGTCATGGCCCCGCCCACCGTGATGTCACCCACGCCCCCTGCCCGGCTAGGGAAGCCGGCAGGGGTGGCATCCCTAGTCATAAAGGAAATATAAACTTTTGCAGCTTACGTCATTTTTTTTCTAGTTTTCAAGATATTAGCAGTTTTTTACACCAATATAATGATTTTGAAACACCCACGCCCCCTGCCCGGCTAAGGAAGCCGGCAGAGGTGGCAACCCTAGTCATAAAGGGAGCACTTTTACAGCTTACATCATTTTTTTCCCCTAGTTTTCAAGATATTAGCAGTTTTTTACACCAATATATTGATTTTGAAACACCCACGCCCCCTGCCTTGCTAAGGAAGCCGGCAGAGGTGGCAACCCTAGTCATAAAGGGAGCACTTTTGCAGCTTACATCATTTTTTCCCCTAGTTTTCAAGATATTAGCAGTTTTTTACACCAATATATTGATTTTGAAACACCCACGCCCCCTGCCCAGCTAAGGAAGCCGGCAGAGGTGGCAACCCTAGTCATAAAGGGAGCACTTTTACAGCTTACATAATTTTTTTCCCTAGTTTTCAAGATATTAGCAGTTTTTTACACCAATATATTGATTTTGAAACACCCACGCCCCCTGCCCGGCTAAGGAAGCTGGCAGAGGTGGCAACCCTAGTCATAAAGGGAGCACTTTTACAGTCCTAAATAGGGTTAATTTCACAGCCCCGCCTACTCCCCACCTTGCTGTGTCATGGCCCGCCCACCGTGATGTCACCCACGCCCCCTGCCCGGCTAGGGAAGCCGGCAGGGGTGGCATCCCTAGTCATAAAGGAAATATAAACTTTTGCAGCTTACGTCATTTTTTTTCTAGTTTTCAAGATATTAGCAGTTTTTTACACCAATATAATGATTTTGAAACACCCACGCCCCCTGCCCGGCTAAGGAAGCCGGCAGAGGTGGCAACCCTAGTCATAAAGGGAGCACTTTTACAGCTTACATCATTTTTTTCCCCTAGTTTTCAAGATATTAGCAGTTTTTTACACCAATATATTGATTTTGAAACACCCACGCCCCCTGCCTTGCTAAGGAAGCCGGCAGAGGTGGCAACCCTAGTCATAAAGGGAGCACTTTTGCAGCTTACATCATTTTTTCCCCTAGTTTTCAAGATATTAGCAGTTTTTTACACCAATATATTGATTTTGAAACACCCACGCCCCCTGCCCGGCTAAGGAAGCCGGCAGAGGTGGCAACCCTAGTCATAAAGGGAGCACTTTTACAGCTTACATAATTTTTTTCCCTAGTTTTCAAGATATTAGCAGTTTTTTACACCAATATATTGATTTTGAAACACCCACGCCCCCTGCCCGGCTAAGGAAGCTGGCAGAGGTGGCAACCCTAGTCATAAAGGGAGCACTTTTACAGTCCTAAATAGGGTTAATTTCACAGCCCCGCCTACTCCCCACCTTGCTGTGTCATGGCCCCGCCCACCGTGATGTCACCCACGCCCCCTGCCCGGCTAGGGAAGCCGGCAGGGGTGGCATCCCTAGTCATAAAGGAAATATAAACTTTTGCAGCTTACGTCATTTTTTTTCTAGTTTTCAAGATATTAGCAGTTTTTTACACCAATATAATGATTTTGAAACACCCACGCCCCCTGCCCGGCTAAGGAAGCCGGCAGAGGTGGCAACCCTAGTCATAAAGGGAGCACTTTTACAGCTTACATCATTTTTTTCCCCTAGTTTTCAAGATATTAGCAGTTTTTTACACCAATATATTGATTTTGAAACACCCACGCCCCCTGCCTTGCTAAGGAAGCCAGCAGAGGTGGCAACCCTAGTCATAAAGGGAGCACTTGTGCAGCTTACATCATTTTTTTCCCCTAGTTTTCAAGATATTAGCAGTTTTTTACACAAATATATTGATTTTGAAAAACCCACGCCCCCTGCCCGGCTAAGGAAGTCGGCAGAGGTGGCAACCCTAGTCATAAGGGGAGCACTTTGCAGCTTACATCATTTTTTCCCCTAGTTTTCATGATATTAGCAGTTTTTTACACCAGTATATTGATTTTGAAACAACAGCGCCACCTGCTGTTTACCCAGAGGAAATGCTTGTGATGCTGCTCTGCTTGGAACTAGTGCAGGTATGGATTTGCTATGTGCCATTGGCAGGGTCGGACTGGGCCGCCGGGAAAAATCCCAGTGTCCCCCGGCTCTAGTGGGCTCCGGTGGCCCAGACCCGACCCTTGTGGCGCTCCCCCTGCCCAACCGCTCCTGCCCTGACGGGCCCTTCACCCCCCAGTCCGACCCTGGCCATTGGTGGTCATTTTTTCCGAAACTGACTCAAAAATTCAGCGCTACAAACATTTGCAGTCGCAGCAACAAAGTCACAGTCTCTTCGGATTCGCTCATCACTACTTAGAATTGACCGGAGGAAAGTCAGGCAACTCTTCTCCGTTCACCAAGTTTGTATTCTGAGCAGAGAGACATCACACGACTTTCCTCTGGCTAAACAGAAGGTGGCGCTGTTGTTTCCCATTCTTTGTATTACAGTGGTTTATGTTTTTAGAAGATTCCCAGCAGGTGGCGCTGTTGTTTCAAATTGAATATGCGGCTGCATAGAAACTGCTAATACCTCGAAGAGCAGAAAATAAAACATTATATCCATTTCCATAAGGGTAACAGTTTCTGTGGCTCAAATAGTAATGATTTGTAGGGAAAAGTACAGTATAAAGGGCAAAAGCACCATCCCACAGTTACTAAACCCACTATCCCCCAGTCCCTTCCCTTGACACCATTTTGGCTTCTCTACTCCCCCCATAAACAACACTAGGCTTCACCTTACCTCGTAGTCTCTCATGAGCCCCCTCCAGGTGCATCCTGGGATCACACAGTGAACTTTGAGTTCCGAAATTTCCTTATTGATCGCTGCATCACTAAAAGCCTGAAGGAACAAACAATAGATATAAATATACAGAGAAGGAATGTTCTGGGCACACAATAAGCTGTACCCCCATACTGTACTGTCTAAGGGAAACACTATGGCACCCCCTCCCATATGTATAAATACAAATATACAGAGAAGGAATGTTCTGGGCACACAATAAGCTGTACCCCCATACTGTACTGTCTAAGGGAAACACTATGACACCTCCCTCCCATATGTATAAATACAAATATACAGAGAAGGAATGTTCTGGGCACACAATAAGCTGTACCCCCATACTGTACTGTCTAAGGGAAACACTATGGCACCTCCCTCCGATATGTATAAATACAAATATACAGAGAAGGAATGTTCTGGGCACACAATAAGCTGTACCCCCATACTGTACTGTCTAAGGGAAACACTATGGCACCTCCTACCCATATGTATAAATACAAATATACAGAGAAGGAATGTTCTGGGCACACAATAAGCTGTACCCCCATACTGTACTGTCTAAGGGAAACACTATGGCACCTCCCTCCGATATGTATAAATACAAATATACAGAGAAGGAATGTTCTGGGCACACAATAAGCTGTACCCCCATACTGTACTGTCTAAGGGAAACACTATGGCACCTCCTACCCATATGTATAAATACAAATATACAGAGAAGGAATGTTCTGGGCACACAATAAGCTGTACCCCCATACTGTACTGTCTAAGGGAAACACTATGGCACCTCCTACCCATATGTATTAATACAAATATACAGAGAAGGAATGTTCTGGGCACACAATAAGCTGTACCCCCATACTGTACTGTCTAAGGGAAACACTATGGCACCTCCTACCCATATGTATTAATACAAATATACAGAGAAGGAATGTTCTGGGCACACAATAAGCTGTACCCTCATACTGTACTGTCTAAGGGAAACACTATGGCACCTCCTCCCATATGTATAAATACAAATATACAGAGAAGGAATGTTCTGGACACACAATAAGCTGTACCCCCATACTGTACTGTCTAAGGGAAACACTATGGCAACCCCTACCCATATGTATAAATACAAATATACAGAGAAGGAATGTTCTGGGCACACAATAAGCTGTGCATTTGTGTAATTAAAAGCAAAATAAAAGCAAAGAGAGATCTCTTTACCCGCTCTTCCTTTAACAGACTGTCGTCACTTAAAGTTGTAGGATCTTCTGCTTTACATTTAGGGCACAGGTCATGATTTCTGCTAAAATAAAACAAAACACTTTAAGGAAACAGAACTTAAAAAAGGGAATTCCAGCCCAAATTTCTTTTGCCACAATGACAAATCAACCCAAAGATTTAAATAACTTACTTGTTTATATATATTTTGAGTTCAGGGTAAATATGAGCTCATCCTCTGTTATACAGATAGCTAGAATCTCAGCCATAAAGCAGGGCAGGACTGCTGCTTACAATGGGGGGGGATCAGATAGGATCTGTGCCACTGTGACAGAATGCTCTGTTATACAGATAGCTAGAATCTCAGCCATAAAGCAGGGCAGGACTGCTGCTTACAATGGGGGGATCAGATAGGATCTGTGCCACTGTGACAGAATGCTCTGTTATACAGATAGCTAGAATCTCAGCCATAAAGCAGGGCAGGACTGCTGCTTACAATGGGGGGATCAGATAGGATCTGTGCCACTGTGACAGAATGCTCTGTTATACAGATAGCTAGAATCTCAGCCATAAAGCAGGGCAGGACTGCTGCTTACAATGGGGGGATAGGATCTGTGCCACTGTGACAGAATGCTCTGTTATACAGATAGCTAGAATCTCAGCCATAAAGCAGGACAGGACTGCTGCTTACAATGGGGGGGGGGATCAGATAGGATCTGTGCCACTGTGACAGAATGCTCTGTTATACAGATAGCTAGAATCTCAGCCATAAAGCAGGGCAGGACTGCTGCTTACAATGGGGGGATCAGATAGGATCTGTGCCACTGTGACAGAATGCTCTGTTATACAGATAGCTAGAATCTCAGCCATAAAGCAGGGCAGGACTGCTGCTTACAATGGGGGGGGATCAGATAGGATCTGTGCCACTGTGACAGAATGCTCTGTTATACAGATAGCTAGAATCTCAGCCATAAAGCAGGGCAGGACTGCTGCTTACAATGGGGATCAGATAGGATCTGTGCCACTGTGACAGAATGCTCTGTTATACAGATAGCTAGAATCTCAGCCATAAAGCAGGGCAGGACTGCTGCTTACAATGGGGGGATAGAGTAGTTACTGACCTTACTATCCACACCAGACAGGGGGTGCAGTATCTGTGGCCGCACAGTGTTTGTTGCGCTTTCTTTAGAACATTCTTGCAGCTGCAGCAGAGATATTTCTCCCCGGGTGCAACGTCGCAGATAGTCGTCGGGTAGCCAAACACAAACTCATTCTCGACGGGAACCGAGCTCAGATTCGCCTCCAGTTTAAACATGGTCCGTGGCATCCAGACCTCCGACACCGGGGCGACAACCGGCTCTGATGAACAGAAAGCAAAGGACTGGGCTAATACTTGTCGCTGGGAGAACCCACAGTGCAGCCACTGACTAATCTCAGTATATCAAGGATGTGGGGTGAGTGGGCCATGCAGGAAAATACTGAGAAATTCCCCTGAGTAGCGCCAGGCCTCGGAGACGGGTACTTTCTGCTGATGTCACAACTACACATATTTCAGCTGCACCGACGCTACTTTGTACCGTGGCGAGTAGTGAAACAGGAAGTGCAGTGTGTAATTTCCCAGCTCTCAATCTGAACAAAACAGCAGGTTCCAATGCGGCTCGTCCAGTTATACAGGTATTGGCACTTTGGCACAATCATCTTTATTTCCCCTTTAATAGAGGCCTGGGTTCTGCGCTCAGTGCTAGGGCTTTATTTATTATGCAGGAGTCTTATCCAATCAGAAGCTTCACTGCGTGGAATGCTATTCTTCAGTCTCCATTAGCTTGGTGCATTGGAGTAACAAAAGTGTTATGTCTCTAGAGGTTCCCATACACGGGCCGATATTGGTCCCTTAGACCGATTGAGCAGCTTATTGGCCCGTGTATGGGCATTAACGACAGGCCTGCCCGACCGATATCTGTCCAGAAATCGACCAGATATCGATCGGGCAGGTTAAAAAAGTTAGTTGGATCGGGGACCACATTGGCTCATTGATCCGACTAAATTTTTTAACCTGCCCGATTGATATCTGGTCAATTTCAGGCCAGATATCGGTCGGGCAGGCAGGCCCGTCGTTAGTCGTCTTTGCCTATACCAGTTGTTATAATTCGATCGTTGGCCCCAGGGACAAACGATCGAATTAGCCTGGATTCTCCCGATATCGCCCACCTGTAGGTGGGGGATATCGGAAGAAAGAACCACTCGCTTGGTGACATCGACAAGCGAGTGGATCTGAAGGTGTATGGGCACCTTTAATCTCTATGCCATTGGTTTCCAAACTGAGAGCTGAGCCCCCTCCAGGCATGGCTTAGAGTGGTAGAAGGTCATCTGCTCTCCTAGATACACATGGAAACCCAGCTAGAAGGTCAGTTAGAGTGAAATGTGGTGGTAATGGGTATATGCTGTTAGATACCACCAAAAAGACAAGTTAGAAGCTCAGTTATGGTGAGATTTGAGGATCATGGGTATTTTCTTCTCTTAGATCACATCTGAAGGATCAGGTAGAAGGTCATTTGATCTTCTAGATACACCTGGAAACCCAACTAGAAGGTCAGTTAGAGCGAAATGTGGTGGTAATGGGTATATGCTGTTAGATACCACCAGAAAGCCAAGTTAGAAGGTCAGTTATGGTGATATTTGAGGATCATGGGTATTTTATTCTCTTAGATCACATCTGAAGGATCAGGTAGAAGGTCATTTGATCTTCTAGATACACCAGGAAACCCAACTAGAAGGTCAGTTAGAGTGAAATGTAGTGTTAATAGGTATATGCTGTTAGATACCACCAAAAAGCCAAGTTAGAAGATCAGCTATGGTGAGATTTGAGGATCATGGGTATTTTCTTTTGAAGGACCAGGTAGAAGGTCATTTGATCTTCTAGATACACCTGGAAACCCAACTAGAAGGTCAGTTAGAGTGAAATGTAGTGTTAATGGGTATATGCTGTTAGATACCACCAAAAAGCCAAGTTAGAAGGTCAGCTATGGTGAGATTTGAGGATCATGGGTATTTTCTTTTGAAGGACCAGGTAGAAGGTCATTTGATCTTCTAGATCCACCTGGAAACCTAGCTAGAAGGTCCATTATAGTGAAATGTGTTGCTAATGGGTATTTGTTGCTAGATACCCCCAGAGTCCAGATAGAATGTCATTTAGGGTGATATATGGGCATAGTGGGTATTTTTTTCTCTTAGATACCCACATGAAAGACCACCTAGAAGGTCATTTGCTCTGTAAGATACACCTGAAATCCCAGCTAGAAGATAATCTAAAATGTAATTTGCTCTTCTAGATACACCTTGAAGTCTAGCTAGAAGGTTAATGAGGGTGAGATTTGGGATTGTGGGTATTTTCTTCCCCTAGACACCCTCCTGAAAGTATACTTAGAAGTTTATTTGCTCCCCCAGATACACCTGGAAGCCCATCTAGACGGCAATTTAAAGTGAAATGTGGTGTTAATGGATATTTGCTGTTAGCTACTCCATGAAAGTCTAACTAGAGGGTCATTTAGTGTGAGGTTTGGGGTAATGGGTATTTTCTTCTCTTAGATACCCATCTGAAAGACCAGCTAGAAGGTCATTAGCTCCCTTAGATACACCTCAAAGCCCAGGTAGAAGGCCAAGTAGAGTGAAATTTAGTGATAATGGGTATATGCTCTATTAGATAGTTCTTGATAGTCCATCTATCCCCAGTAGTCATTTACAGTCAGATTTTGGAGATATGGTCATTTTCCCTCTTAGATACCTTCTAAAAGCCCAACTAGAAGAGTCATGTAGGGTGTGATTTGGAGATAATAACTATTTGCTCTTCTAGGTCCCCCCTAAAAGCCCAGATAGTAGATGATTTAAGTTGAAATTCAGGGATAATTGTTATTTATCTCCTAGATATCTCCCAAAATCGGAGCCAGAAGGCCAGGAGAGATTTGGAGAAAATGCCAATAGACACCCAAACCTAGAAGGTACTTTAGGGTGAGATCTGGGGTGAACAATGATTGGCTACTCTAGATATACTATGGGGCTAATGGCTGATCCAGAAATCTGTCACTGTGAGGGGGCTGTCCAAAGGCTGCACCTCCAAGGGGGGCTGGAACTGAAAAAATCCACTACCCAACCATTGCCCAACCATTGCCCAACAACTGCCCAACCACTGCCCAACTACTGCCCAACTACTGCCCAACCATTGCCCAACCACTGCCCAACTACTGCCCAACTACTGCCCAACAACTGCCCAACCACTACCCAACCATTGCCCAACTACTACCCAACCATTGCCCAACTACTACCCAACCATTGCCCAACTACTACCCAACCCTTGCCCAACCACTACCCAACCATTTCCCAACCACTGCCCAACCACTACCCAACCCTTGCCCAACCACTGCCCAACCATTGCCCAACCACTGCCCAACCACTGCCCAACCACTACCCAACCATTGCCCAACCACTGCCCAACCACTACCCAACCATTGCCTAACCACTACCCAACCATTGCCCAACCACTACCCAACCCTTGCCCAACCACTGCCCAACCATTGCCCAACCACTACCCAACCCTTGCCCAACCATTGCCCAACAACTGCCCTGAATTTAACCCAATTTATACCCAAGTCTACAGAATATAAGAGGTTGAAACAGCTTGGTGTAGCTTTTTATTGTATAGCCCAATGCCCTTTATTAATTAAAAAAAGTTCATAACGAGTGTGTGACCCTGGGCATGGGGGCTAGTGCCAAATGTGGCTAGTTATGGACTAGTGGGTATTCCCCAGCATTGCTAATTGTACTACACAGTCAGTCCAGCAATATTCTAGCAATCCTGTCATCTGTATCAAGGTACACCAATTAGATGCCAATGATACAAATATCCGACTCATGAACTCTATAAGGACACGGCTGGTATATTATGCTGCTCTACACCAGCTCCCGTGCCTCTCACCATGGGGGAAAATACCACTGGAGATATTGGGGGGCGCCCCCTTGGAATCACTGCTGCATCTGGAAACGAGGCATATATAGTAACCTTTACTACATGTACTACTCAGTCGGAACACATTAGTGCAGAGGGAGGGGGCGTTTAAATATCACTTTGTCGAATCGGCGAGATTTACCAGAAATAACCATCGCTGATTTTCATTTTTAGTCACCGGTGTTATAATTGACTGTTGTTGTTGGGTGGGTGGGGATTCAAGGGGGCAGTATAATGTACCTCCCCCTCCTAATACTGATATATTATTATTATTATTATTATTACAGGTATGGGACCCGTTATCTGGAAACCCATTATCCAGAAAGTTCCGAATTACGGAAAGGCCGTCTCCCATAGACTCCATTATAAGCAATAATTTTGATTTTTGAAAATTATTTCCCTTTTCTCTGTAATAATAAAACAGTACCTGTACTTGATCCCAACTAAGATATAATTACCCCTTATTGGGGCAGAACAGCCCTATTGGGTTTATTTCATGGTTAAATGATTCCCTTTTCTCTGTAATAATAAAACAGTACCTGTACTTGATCCCAACTAAGATATAATTACCCCTTATTGGGGCAGAACAGCCCTATTGGGTTTATTTCATGGTTAAATGATTCCCTTTTCTCTGTAATAATAAAACAGTACCTGTACTTGATCCCAACTAAGATATAATTACCCCTTATTGGGGCAGAACAGCCCTATTGGGTTTATTTCATGGTTAAATGATTCCCTTTTCTCTGTAATAATAAAACAGTACCTGTACTTGATCCCAACTAAGATATAATTACCCCTTATTGGGGGCAGAACAGCCCTATTGGGTTTATTTAATGGTTAAATGATTCCCTTTTCTCTGTAATAATAAAACAGTACCTGTACTTGATCCCAACTAAGATATAATTACCCCTTATTGGGGCAGAACAGCCCTATTGGGTTTATTTAATGGTTAAATGATTCCCTTTTCTCTGTAATAATAAAACAGTACCTGTACTTGATCCCAACTAAGCTATAATTACCCCTTATTGGGGCAGAACAGCCCTATTGGGTTTATTTCATGGTTAAATGATTCCCTTTTCTCTGTAATAATAAAACAGTACCTGTACTTGATCCCAACTAAGATATAATTACCCCTTATTGGGGGCAGAACAGCCCTATTGGGTTTATTTAATGGTTAAATGATTCCCTTTCTCTGTAATAATAAAACAGTACCTGTACTTGATCCCAACTAAGATATAATTACCCCTTATTGGGGGCAGAACAGCCCTATTGGGTTTATTTAATGGTTAAATGATTCCCTTTCTCTGTAATAATAAAACAGTACCTGTACTTGATCCCAACTAAGATATAATTACCCCTTATTGGGGCAGAACAGCCCTATTGGGTTTATTTAATGGTTAAATGATTCCCTTTACTCTGTAATAATAAAACAGTACCTGTACTTGATCCCAACTAAGATATAATTACCCCTTATTGGGGCAGAACAGCCCTATTGGGTTTATTTAATGGTTAAATGATTTTTAGCAGACTTAAGGTATGGAGATCCAAATTACGGAAAGATCCCTTATCTGGAAAACCCCAGGTCCCCGGCATTCTGGATAACGGGTCCTATACCTATATTAACATTTATTTATAAAGCGCCAACATATCCCGCAGCGCTGTACAATAAGTGGGTTACATACATTGGACATACAGAGTAACATATAAAGCAATCAGTAACCAATACAGGAGGGGAAGGGAGCCCTGCCCAAAAGAGCTTACACTCTACAAGGAGTAACATATAAAGCAATCAGTAACCGATACAGGAGGGGAAGGGAGCCCTGCCCAAAAGAGCTTACACTCTACAAGGAGTAACATATAAAGCAATCAGTAACCGATACAGGAGGGGAAGGGAGTCCTGCCCAAAAGAGCTTACACTCTACAAGGAGTAACATATAAAGCAATCAGTAACCGATACAGGAGGGGAAGAGAGCCCTGCCCAAAAGAGCTTACACTCTACAAGGAGTAACATATAAAGCAATCAGTAACCGATACAGGAGGGGAAGGGAGCCCTGCCAAAAGAGCTTACACTCTACAAGGAGTAACATATAAAGCAATCAGTAACCGATACAGGAGGGGAAGAGAGCCCTGCCCAAAAGAGCTTACAATCTACAAGGAGTAACATATAAAGCAATCAGTAACCGATACAGGAGGGGAAGGGAGCCCTGCCCAAAAGAGCTTACACTCTACAAGGAGTAACATATAAAGCAATCAATAACCGATACAGGAGGGGAAGGGAGCCCTGCCCAAAAGAGCTTACACTCTACAAGGAGTAACATAAAGCAATCAGTAACCGATACAAGAGGGGAAGGGAGCCCTGCCCAAAAGAGCTTACACTCTACAAGGAGTAACATATAAAGCAATCAATAACCGATACAGGAGGGGAAGGGAGCCCTGCCCAAAAGAGCTTACACTCTACAAGGAGTAACATATAAAGCAATCAGTAACCGATACAGGAGGGGAAGGGAGCCCTGCCCAAAAGAGCTTACACTCTACAAGGAGTAACATATAAAGCAATCAGTAACCGATACAGGAGGGGAAGGGAGCCCTGCCCAAAAGAGCTTACACTCTACAAGGAGTAACATATAAAGCAACCAATAACCGATACAGGAGGGGAAGGGAGCCCTGCCCAAAAGAGCTTACACTCTACAAGGAGTAACATATAAAGCAATCAGTAACCGATACAGGAGGGGAAGAGAGCCCTGCCCAAAAGAGCTTACACTCTACAAGGAGTAACAATAAAGCAATCAGTAACCGATACAGGAGGGGAAGGGAGCCCTGCCCAAAAGAGCTTACACTCTACAAGGAGTAACATATAAAGCAATCAGTAACCGATACAGGAGGGGAAGGGAGCCCTGCCCAAAAGAGCTTACACTCTACAAGGAAATATAATGCAGGATTCTAACTGCTGATTCAATAGAAGGGTCTGACACAAAGATAGGGGTGTTGTTCTACTTCTGTTTGGCCCCCAACAGGAGGATAGGGGTACTGCAAGTGACATTATGGACCCCAATAAAATAGAAATAGCCAGCGTCAGACCCCCCAGGGTGCTCCCACAATCCTTCATTCTCCACCCCCCGACGTACCACAGGTAAGTGTCATTTAGGTGCGCTCGAGGGAGGGGGTCGGAGGGTGTTGGGGGCCCCCTCAGGGGGTGTGTGAGGGCAGCAGAAGCCCCGGTGGGTCCTGCACCCACAGTCCGACCCTGAACATAGCACCCAAAAAAGCAGGACCCCCCTCAATGTAATCAGCAGGGGTGCTCTACGTCTGCTCCCCTGTATTGTTGCTTATTCAGTTAAAGGGGTGCTATTCTAAGACAATTTGCAATTGGTCTTTATTTTTTATTATTTGTGGGTTTTGAATGATTTAACTTTTTTTGCACAGTTTGGAATTTTCAACTATATTTGGTTGCTAGGGTCCAAATACCCTAGAGACCATGCCCTGGTTTCAATGAGAAGCTGGAATATGTATAATAATAACAATAACAATAAAACTGGAGCTTCACAGAGCAATCGTTTTGGGCTGTCGGGGTTGGTGACCCCATATAGTAAATATTAAATAATTAAATAATGAAGACCAATTGAAAAGTTGCTAAAAATACAACAATCTATAACATACTTATTTAATGTGATATTTAGACAAAGATAGAAGGTTACTTGCCTTTATTGCTGACAGTTCTCTCTCTCTGATCCTATAGAACAGACTGCCCCCTCCTTTATAGTTTCCCCCTCAGCTGTCACATGACCCACATTTTGCAAAACTGGAAATTGCCCCGGGGCAGGGAAAGACCAGAAAGCAGACGTGATCAGAAGCCAAAAGAGTTCCCATAGGGATCTCACACTTTCTATACGGTTGCTATGGAGCCTAGAGGAAGTCATAGTTGGTATCTGATGGGCTCATTGTGGTGAGACTTACAAACAGGAAGTCTGATGAGCACGACAAAAAGGCTTCCCCCTTTGATCAGGGCTATATATTATATCCTAATGCTCCTGACAGCCTAGTCGCAATGTTAATGTGGCCTTTAACTTTGTACTTGCCCCATAGCACCGGTGCTGAGCCAAGAGAAACGGGCACACAAGCCCACTGATACCCTGCCCTGGGGCCACTGTCTGCCTACAACCCTCAGGCTGGCAATCTGTGGGGCAAATGCCAGAGGGGCGATATTGGGCTAATTTGGTTCAGTTCGGGGGCCACATCAATGAGCCGATGCGGTCCCCAATCCAATGGAAAAATCAAACCTGCCTGTCGTTCGTGCCCATACAGGTCTAAAGGACCAATTAGGTGGCTAGTATTGGCCCGTGTATGGGCCCATTAACTTGTAGGTGAATGTTCTAATCTAATTGCTGATTGGTTTCTATGGGCAACATCACCGGTCGCCAATGTGAGGCCTAAATGGGGTCGGACTGGTCGGAAAAATCCCGGAGGGCCCCGGCTCTAGTGGGGCCCAGACTCCTCCCTTACCTGCGCTCCCCCTGCCCGACCGCTCCTCCCCTGATGCGTTCAATTTACGCGCTCAGGGGAGGACGTTGGGTGGGGGGCCCTGCGAGGGGGCCCCAACGGGGGGGGGGGGTGCACGGCCCCTTGGGCGGGAGCCCCGGTGGGCCCTTCACCCCCCAGTCCGACCCTGGCTCAAACGCTCCAATGAATCGATCTGGGAATATTCTGTCTGTTGTTCAGGAGTTGGAAATCTATCCCCCCCCCCCATGGCCCCCCAACTTGGCAAACCCCAGTCTGAGCAACAGGACAAACGATTCCACATATGGCGGCTGAGTCTGATACAGGACTTGGTTTGAGCCTAATCCGGCCTATATTCAGCTGTTGTCAGCAGTCGCAACCAGAAACTGTGGTTAAATTGGGGCGAGGGGGGGGGAGGATGTCTGTACTTGCTTCCTAAAGCCACATCTCCGCAACACTCAGGCTCTTACACCATCCGTAGCAACGAGATCGCCGGGGCTTATGATGTAACATTTGGCCGCAACTGGGATGGCTGTGGATTCTAAGAAATCTCTACTATTCTGAGACAATTTGCAATTGGTCATTTTGTATTATTGGTAGTTTTTTTTTAATGATTTTTACAGCTCTCCAGGAATTTTAGCAGCTACCTGGTTGCTAGGGTCCAGTTTACCTTAGTAACCAGGGAGTGGTTTGAGAGAGTGACTGATACAGGAACAGGAGAGGGACTGAATAGAAACATAAGTAATAAAAAGTAACAATAACAATAGCAATAGGGTTTGGTTGCCGGGGTCAGTGACCCCCATTTGAAAGCTGTGACGGGTCAGAAGAAGGGAAATAATTCAAAAACTATAAAAGATAAAAAATGAAGACCAATTGAAAAGTTGCTTAGAGTGTGCCATTCTATAACAATGTACTGTGCCTTCCCCTTTTGCCCAATGAAATGAAGTTATTGGGCAAATATGCTACCGCCAACCAATGGGAATGTAGGACAGTCTTTAGGCGCTCACAGTCTCATTTGCTGTCCTTCAGTGGTCTAGGAATGTTTTAATACAAACAAAACAATAACGACTCTATGCTGGGGGGCAAAATATAAGGGAACCCCCCCCCCAGTCATTATAATCCCGTGCCTGAGCCCCCTGGTGCTCCTGTTCAATGAAAACTGCAGGGCCCAGGGTACAACTGTAGGAGGACCACGTTACCATCTTCTGCATCTCCTTTGGATCTTCACCGTGGCCCCCGACTGGGTGCTCCATAGGGCGGGAATCTCTCTCTCTCTTGCTTTCCACTCTATTGCCCAGGCCCACCCAGAAGGGACCCAGAGAAGAAAAGAAAGAAGATGGCGGCATGGTATTAGGGTGTTCAGCAAACAGGAGAACCCACCTAGGGCCTCAATCAATGGGAGGTGCCCCCAGTGATTATACATTTTCTTCTCCTTTAGGCCGGACATGCATTGGGTGGGTAAATGTTGCCTATTCGGTAGTCAGCACGTGATTGGCTCGTCTATGGGGCCTTCTGATGGGCCTGTCGTAGAGCGGGTTTGACCATTCCATCAACGTGCTGATGTGGTCTCCATCCGACGGGTCTCCATAGGCAACAGTGTATCATCCGATCGTGGGCCCTGGGGTCAATAAATGCATCAAGCTGGTTTGGCCTTCATCAGGCCCAGAACTGGCCAAAGGAGAAGACCTGGCCAACGACGGGGGGGGGGGGGTAATTAAATAGCTCTATGTATGCATCTAAATGAGATCTGGTCAGTTTGTAACTGGTCTAGCTAATAAATATCCAGCTAGGGCCGGATAACTCTATAAGCCCCTCCCTTTCCTCACCTCCGCTGCCAATCAGCCTTTACGGCAGGGTCGGACTGGGCCGCCAGGACACAGGAAAAATACACGGTGGGCCCCAGCGGCCCAGACCCGACCCTATTGCTGCTTCCTCTGGCCTCCGATGCGTTCAGGGGAGGATGTCGGACAGGGGGTGGGATTAAGGGGTGCGCGGTGGGAGACGTGGCCGGAGGAGGCACCTTGGGTGGTGTGGGGCCCCTGTGGTGGCAGCCCGGGTGGGCCCTGGACCCCCCAGTCCGACCCTGCTTTATGGTCACAGGCCCGCCTCTGCCCCGCCCATTTCCCCAGCACCATTTGCCTTTTCCCCGCCTGGTCCCACCCCCAAGGCCGGTATTACAAACAAAAATGGTGGCAGCCCTAGTAAATGGTCCATGTTGGACTCACTGCTACATATTTGTCTCTCTATTATTAGGACAGAAACCCCCAAAGTGTACGAATTCTGCTCGCACATATTAATAGCAGCAAAGTTAATCACCGGCAGCAAATGGAAATAACCGGGACTTCCATTAAATTCCCGGAAAGCAAAAATAATAATTGTGCCACCCCAGGCCCGGGCCTTTGTACCCCCCCTGCTCTGCCCACCTATTTCCCTGCCCATTTCCTAGCCCCACCCTCCTTTCCTCTTCCCAGCCCACCTATCTCCCTGCCCATTCCTAGCCCCACCCTCCTTTCCTCTGCCCAGCCCACCTATCTCCCTGCCCATTCCTAGCCCCACCCTCCTTTCCTCTGCCCAGCCCACCTATCTCCCTGCCCATTTCCTAGCCCCACCCTCCTTTCCTCTGCTCAGCCCACCTATCTCCCTGCCCATTTCCTAGCCCCACCCTCCTTTCCTCTGCTCAGCCCACCTATTTCCCTGCCCATTTCCTAGCCACACCCTCCTTTCCTCAGCCCAGCCCACCTATTTCCCTTCCCATTTCCCAGCTACACCCTCCTTTCCTCGGCTCAGCCCACCTATTTCCCTGCCCATTTCCCAGCCCCACCCACCTTTTCCCTGCCCATTTCCTAGCCCCACCCACCTTTCCTCTGCCCAGCCCACCTATTTCCCTGCCCATTTCCCAGCCACACCCTCCTTTCCTCTGCCCAGCCCACCTATTTCTCTGCCCATTTCCTAGCCCCACCCTCCTTTCCTCTGCCCAGCCCACCTATTTCCCTGCCCATTTCCTAGCCACACCCTCCTTTCCTCGGCCCAGCCCACCTATTTCCCTTCCCATTTCCCAGCTACACCCTCCTTTCCTCGGCTCAGCCCACCTATTTCTCTGCCCATTTCCTAGCCCCACCCTCCTTTCCTCTGCCCAGCCCACCTATTTCTCTGCCCATTTCCTAGCCCCACCCTCCTTTCCTCTGCCCAGCCCACCTATTTCTCTGCCCATTTCCTAGCCCCACCCTCCTTTCCTCTGCCCAGCCCACCTATTTCCCTGCCCATTTCCTAGCCACACCCTCCTTTCCTCGGCCCAGCCCACCTATTTCCCTTCCCATTTCCCAGCTACACCCTCCTTTCCTCGGCTCAGCCCACCTATTTCCCTGCCCTTTTCCCAGCCCCACCCACCTTTTTCCCTGCCCATTTCCTAGCCCCACCCACCTTTCCTCTGCCCAGCCCACCTATTTTCCTGCCCATTTCCCAGCCACACCCTCCTTTCCTCTGCCCAGCCCACCTATTTCTCTGCCCATTTCCCAACCCCACCCTCTTTTCCTCTGCCCAGCCCACCTATTTCCCTGCCAATTTCCCAGCCCCACCCACATTTCCTCTGCCCAGCCCAGCCCTTATGTCATAGCCCCACCCCTCAACCCAGTATTATTATTATTTATTTAAACTTGAAACAAGATGAAATAAAATGAAACATGTGTAGTGTTACACTAGTAGTAAGGAAATAGTAGTGAAATTGCTGCGCCAGGTTTGCAAGTGTCAGTACCCGGGGAACATTCTGCAAATTCCTCTTACAAAAACTTCCAGTAAAACAAAAAGCAAAAAATTCTGATGTAATTTTTTGTGTGAGCCCCGAGTACAGAATGTTCCTTTGCTAAAAGTAATGAGAATTTCCCCATCACATTTTTTTCTGAATTGCATAACGGAGGCAAATGGATCTTTGTGGGTTCAAATGGGTCGAACTGGTCCGAACTCAGCCTGGGTACTGCCTCCTTAATTCTCTGATTGGCTACAGGTTAGATTAACTGTATATTCTAATGAAACATTGGGGTAACAGTCACCCCGCTATAGTTCCAGGGGTACCCAGGGCACAAATAAGCACTCACCCCAAATCCCCCCCTAACTGGCCTTCAGGCTGGGCCCCCTTAGCCCATAACAAGGTTACAGATATATAGAAACATTGGGGTAACAGTCACCCTGCTATAGTTCCAGGGGTACCCAGGGCACAAATAAGCACTCACCCCAAATCCCCCCCTAACTGGCCTTCAGGCTGGGCCCCCTTAGCCCATAACAAGGTTACAGATATATAGAAACATTGGGGTAACAGTCACCCTGCTATAGTTCCAGGGGTACCCAGGGCACAAATAAGCACTCACCCCAAATCCCCCCCCCTAACTGGCCTTCAGGCTGGGCCCCCTTAGCCCATAACAAGGTTACAGATATATAGAAACATTGGGGTAACAGTCACCCTGCTATAGTTCCAGGGGTACCCAGGGCACAAATAAGCACTCACCCCAATCCCCCCCCCTAACTGGCCTTCAGGCTGGGCCCCCTTAGCCATAACAAGGTTACAGATATATAGAAACATTGGGGTAACAGTCACCCCGCTATAGTTCCAGGGGTACCCAGGGCACAAATAAGCACTCACCCCAAATCCCCCCCTAACTGGCCTTCAGGCTGGGCCCCCTTAGCCCATAACAAGGTTACAGATATATAGAAACATTGGGGTAACAGTCACCCCGCTATAGTTCCAGGGGTACCCAGGGCACAAATAAGCCCTCACCCCAAATCCCCCCCTAACTGGCCTTCAGGCTGGGCCCCCTTAGCCCATAACAAGGTACAGATATATAGAAACATTGGGGTAACAGTCACCCCGCTATAGTTCCAGGGGTACCCAGGGCACAAATAAGCACTCACCCCAAATCCCCCCCTAACTGGCCTTCAGGCTGGGCCCCCTTAGCCCATAACAAGGTTACAGATATATAGAAACATTGGGGTAACAGTCACCCCGCTATAGAGTAAATATTGGTGGGACAGTGGGCAAGCTCCCTAAGGTCCATATGAAGGTTTCAGGTTCAGCCTCCCATTCGGTCTCTCCGGCCTCCGTAGTGATTGGCAGCCCCATCCTTGTTGCTCTCCGACCAATTACAGAGAAGCTCCCTCCCCAGAGTGAAAGTGACTAAATACAGGACGTGGGCCACGTGTGCCCAAGGCTGTAGAACCGAGGGGATTTATTTGATTAACATCAATACTAAAACTACCACTTCCCTCGGCCGCACAATCAAAGGGAAAGTAAAAGCTTGAAACACAAGGATGGAAACCCCCCCCGTATTTATTTAGCTTCTTTGGTGACCCCCCTATACACAAATTATCTCATGGTTCTTCCCTTGTAGCAAAAGCAGGAAAATTGCCTTTAAAGGGCAAGTATAATAATAAAAAAAAACAATATTGTCTTACTTGATAAGGGAGGTCCTACAAAATGGGTTTGCTGAGATGGGACCATAAGACCTGGACTGCACAGAGCCGTCAGCTCAACCCCTGTGGGATGGAACCCCGACTGTGAGCCTGATCCCCAACATCACTGCCCAACCTGACTAATGCTCTTGTGGCTGAATGGGAGCAACTCCCAGCAACACTGTTCCACCATCTAGTGGGAACCTTCCCTGACTGAGCCCTGAGCCCAACCCAACTGACCCTGTGGGATGGAACCCCGACTGTGAGCCTGATCCCCAACATCACTGCCCAACCTGACTAATGCTCTTGTGGCTGAATGGGAGCAACTCCCAGCAACACTGTTCCAACATCTAGTGGGAACCTTCCCTGACTGAGCCCTGAGCCCAACCCAACTGACCCCTGTGGGATGGAACCCCGACTGTGAGCCTGATCCCCAACATCACTGCCCAACCTGACTAATGCTCTTGTGGCTGAATGGGAGCAACTCCCAGCAACACTGTTCCACCATCTAGTGGGAACCTTCCCTGACTGAGCCCTGAGCCCAACCCAACTGACCCCTGTGGGATGGAACCCCGACTGTGAGCCTGATCCCCAACATCACTGCCCAACCTGACTAATGCTCTTGTGGCTGAATGGGAGCAACTCCCAGCAACCCTGTTCCACCATCTAGTGGGAACCTTCCCTGACTGAGCCCTGAGCCCAACCCAACTGACCCCCTGTGGGATGGAACCCCGACTGTGAGCCTGATCCCCAACATCAGTGCCCAACCTGACTAATGCTCTTGTGGCTGAATGGGAGCAACTCCCAGCAACACTGTTCCACCATCTAGTGGGAACCTTCCCTGACTGAGCCCTGAGCCCAACCCAACTGACCCCTGTGGGATGGAACCCCGACTGTGAGCCTGATCCCCAACATCAGTGCCCAACCTGACTAATGCTCTTGTGGCTGAATGGGACCAACTCCCAGCAACACTGTTCCACCATCTAGTGGGAACCTTCCCTGACTGAGCCCTGAGCCCAACCCAACTGACCCCTGTGGGATGGAACCCTGACTGTGAGCCTGATCCCCAACATCAGTGCCCAACCTGACTAATGCTGAATGTAAGCCATGCCCACCAAGAATGTTCCACCATCTAGTGGGAACCTTCCCAGAAGTCTAGAAGAAAAGGAGGACCACCCTAAATCTCATTGCCTTGGGAAGAAGACATTGGCCAGGGACTTATCCCCATACTATTGGCCATATAGTCTATGTAGAAGACCCACATTTCATGTTTGAAGACTATTTCTCAATATTCTCACACATCTGGTTGGCCGGTTGGTGTATTCCCAAGAGTCCTGGGGCCATCATTGCTCTTTAGTTGGAACCATTTGGGCCAGAGTCAATGCATTTGGAATTGAATGGATAAAGCCCTGATGATGTCATGGGTTAGGGTTGCAGTCATTGGCTGGGTTCCTTATGGCCCTGATCATGTATAAAGGCCACAACTAATCTACCTATGGGTAGCAGAAACTTGGCTGGGTCTGGAGCAAGCTTGTCCAGGATCTGACTTGGCTGGTGGGCCCTGGTCCTATTGGGCACCTGTTAACCCAGCCCACTCCCCCCACTGCAGGGTGGTATTGTGCACATTGCAGGGGGTGCAAAAGCTTGTGACTGGGAAAGGGGCCCAGTGGGGCCCCGCCCCCCCCAGCCTGTCCCGAAGGTTGTCCCATGCGATGGAGGCCAGCCCTAACGCCCAATTGGGAAACCCTTCTTGGGGCCCGAATCACAACTGACAGTAAACTGAAAAGCCGGGGGGGGTTCTAACTCGGCTTTTGTTCATGGGCTTGTAAATCAGCCGCCTACTAAATCCTATAAAATTTTATGAAAAGGGAAAGGAATTTCCCATAAATTTTATGGGGGGGGGGAAGCTTCTGGTGAAATCTTGAGAAAATGTTCCAACAAACAAACGGATAAAGGGAAGAAAAGGTGAATTCCGTGGGGCCCCGGGATGGGCACAGTCTGCCCTATGGGGGGGGGGGGGTGAATGGAATGTTCCTGCTTAGGGAATAGTTCTGGCCCCGGGGCCCATAATGAACATATATGTGCACTAGGTGCACTGTAATTCTGCTTTGTCTTGTACCTACAGGAATCAGTATGGCAACTCCCGCCCGGCCTTTGCTGATTTGCTTATGTGCCCTAATGGTGCAACGGCTGCGTCCGGCCCTGTAGCGAGAGAAAGAGTCCGTGTCTGGCAGGTTCCTTCGTTGTAGTTTGGCGGCCGGTGATTTAATCGTGGAAAATGTGAGACAGAGAGAGGATTGGTTGTTATAGGGAGATAGAAATATCTAATGGGAAACGTGTGTAGGAGGGAAGCTTCCATGGGCTTCTAGGAATATTCTATCTAACAATGTGCGGCAGCCTACAGGCACATACACTGAATTGCTCTATGTACCCCCTACTGTAAATGATAAGGATATTAGCAGTCACTGAGGGGTTCTGTGCCCATATAAAGGCACAAGGCTGCAGGCTGAGTTATACAGGGAACTCTGAGTATCACTCATGTATTATAAGGGATAATGTACCCCCTACTGTAAATGATAAGGATATTAGCAGTCACTGAGGGGTTCTGTGCCCATATAAAGGCACAAGGCTGCAGGCTGAGTTATACAGGGAACTCTGAGTATCACTCATGTATTATAAGGGATAATGTACCCCCTACTGTAAATGATAAGGATATTAGCAGTCACTGAGGGGTTCTGTGCCCATATAAAGGCACAAGGCTGCAGGCTGAGTTATACAGGGAACTCTGAGTATCACTCATGTATTATAAGGGATAATGTACCCCCTACTGTAAATGATAAGGATATTAGCAGTCACTGAGGGGTTCTGTGCCCCCCATATAAAGGCACAAGGCTGCAGGCTGAGTTATACAGGGAACTCTGAGTATCACTCATGTATTATACAGGATAATGTACCCCCTACTGTAAATGATAAGGATATTAGCAGTCACTGAGGGGTTCTCTGCCCCCCATATAAAGGCACAAGGCTGCAGGCTGAGTTATACAGGGAACTCTGAGTATCACTCATGTATTATAAGGGATACTGTACCCCCTACTGTAAATGATAAGGATATTAGCAGTCACTGAGGGGTTCTGTGCCCATATAAAGGCACAAGGCTGCAGGCTGAGTTATACAGGGAACTCTGAGTATCACTCATGTATTATAAGGGATAATGTACCCCCTACTGTAAATGATAAGGATATTAGCAGTCACTGAGGGGTTCTGTGCCCATATAAAGGCACAAGGCTGCAGGCTGAGTTATACAGGGAACTCTGAGTATCACTCATGTATTATAAGGGATAATGTACCCCCTACTGTAAATGATAAGGATATTAGCAGTCACTGAGGGGTTCTGTGCCCATATACAGGCACAAGGCTGCAGGCTGAGTTATACAGGGAACTCTGAGTATCACTCATGTATTATAAGGGATAATGTACCCCCTACTGTAAATGATAAGGATATTAGCAGTCACTGAGGGGTTCTGTGCCCCCCATATAAAGGCACAAGGCTGCAGGCTGAGTTATACAGGGAACTCTGAGTATCACTCATGTATTATAAGGGATAATGTACCCCCTACTGTAAATGATAAGGATATTAGCAGTCACTGAGGGGTTCTGTGCCCATATAAAGGCACAAGGCTGCAGGCTGAGTTATACAGGGAACTCTGAGTATCACTCATGTATTATAAGGGATAATGTACCCCCTACTGTAAATGATAAGGATATTAGCAGTCACTGAGGGGTTCTGTGCCCATATAAAGGCACAAGGCTGCAGGCTGAGTTATACAGGGAACTCTGAGTATCACTCATGTATTATAAGGGATAATGTACCCCCTACTGTAAATGATAAGGATATTAGCAGTCATTGAGGGGTTCTGTGAGATCGGAAACAGAACTCTCCTGGTTACCTGCCCCCCCCCCCCCCCCCCCCAGTGATGTAAGGGTTAATGGACTGATATAGAGCAAGGGATTATTATTGCCTCCTATACTGCATGTGTATACACCTTTTTTTGTGCTTTTTTGTAATTGCTCAGACCCAAGCCAACCAATCACAGGGCAGCAAGCTGCAGCCAATCAAGAGTTGAGAGCCACAGCAGGAAGAAAGCAGGAGGAATGAACTAAGCAATGCTATTGGCTCCTAACCCCACTCTGCTTTCAGTTGTATTTATACAAACCCCTTGTTATTCTTCTTACATTTCAGCCAAATAAAATACCGTTAGTTTTATCCCATTTCCTCTGTTTTTTTTGTATAAACATTTGGCAGGGGTATTAGGGCAGTTTCCTAGGAATAGATATGTTCCACAGATTCATAATGGCCCCCGCCCCCCCCATTAGCCTGCAGCACACGTGATTGGATGGCCTCCAGCTCCACAGACAAATACTTGCAAAACTATAAAAATATAGAATGAAGACCAATTGCAAAGTTGCAGAAAATAGGACTTTCTATAACATACTAAAATCGAACTAAAAAATACCCCCCCTCCCTTTTAAATCCGTCTGTCTGTATGTTTAGCCCCTCTGATGCCCCTCTGATACCCCCCCCCCCTGTGACCACATGGATCGGACCGAAAAAACATGGTGGATAAAATGTATATTTTATTAACCCCTAAAAAGGGGGTCCTTAACCCTTTGCACCCCACACCCTGTAACCTATGTCCTGCAGCAGTTAGTAGAGTGGGGGGGGGTCTTGGCACGGTGGCATTATAGTACCCGCGGCATCCCCCCCTCCCGGTACAAACTCTGGCACAGCGAGGATGGAGGTTCCATCAGAAGCAAAATGGCGGCACCGCTAACAATGGTCGAAAAGCATGCTTTCTGAGAATTCCGATAAAGTGTCGGTGAATTCCTCGCAGTCTCTGGTTCTACAGGCCGGGGGCCACCATTCAACCCACGTGTCCGCGTCCAGCGCGTATTCATATCTGCAACAGCAATAGGGATTCTGAAACTGTACCCCCATACTGTACTGTGTAAGGGAAACACTATGGCACCTCCTACCCATATGTATAAATACAAATATACAGAGAAGGAATGTTCTGGGCACACAATAAGCTGTACCCCCATACTGTACTGTCTAAGGGAAACACTATGGCACCTCCTACCCATATGTATAAATACAAATATACAGAGAAGGAATGTTCTGGGCACACAATAATCTGTACCCCCATACTGTACTGTCTAAGGGAAACACTATGGCACCTCCTACCCATATGTATAAATACAAATATACAGAGAAGGAATGTTCTGGGCACACAATAAGCTGTACCCCCATACTGTACTGTCTAAGGGAAACACTATGGCACCCCCTCCCATATGTATAAATACAAATATACAGAGAAGGAATGTTCTGGGCACACAATAAGCTGTACCCCCATACTGTACTGTCTAAGGGAAACACTATGGCACCCCCTCCCATATGTATAAATACAAATATACAGAGAAGGAATGTTCTGGGCACACAATAAGCTGTACCCCCATACTGTACTGTCTAAGGGAAACACTATGGCACCTCCCTCCCATATGTATAAATACAAACATACAGAGAAGGAATGTTCTGGGCACACAATAAGCTGTACCCCCATACTGTACTGTCTAAGGGAAACACTATGGCACCTCCCTCCCATATGTATAAATACAAATATACAGAGAAGGAATGTTCTGGGCACACAATAAGCTGTACCCCCATACTGTACTGTCTAAGGGAAACACTATGGCACCTCCCTCCCATATGTATAAATACAAATATACAGAGAAGGAATGCTCTGGGCACACAATAAGCTGTACCCCCATACTGTACTGTCTAAGGGGAAACACTATGGCACCTCCCTCCCATATGTATAAATACAAATATACAGAGAGGGAATGTTCTGGGCACACAATAAGCTGTACCCCCATACTGTACTGTCTAAGGGAAACACTATGGCACCTCCCTCCCATATGTATAAATACAAATATACAGAGAAGGAATGTTCTGGGCACACAATAAGCTGTACCCCCATACTGTACTGTCTAAGGGAAACACTATGGCACCTTCCTCCCATATGTATAAATACAAATATACAGAGAAGGAATGCTCTGGGCACACAATAAGCTGTACCCCCATACTGTACTGTCTAAGGGAAACACTATGGCACCTCCCTCCCATATGTATAAATACAAATATACAGAGAGGGAATGTTCTGGGCACACAATAAGCTGTACCCCCATACTGTACTGTCTAAGGGAAACACTATGGCACCTCCCTCCCATATGTATAAATACAAATATACAGAGAAGGAATGTTCTGGGCACACAATAAGCTGTACCCCCATACTGTACTGTCTAAGGGAAACACTATGGCACCCCCTACCCATATGTATAAATACAAATATACAGAGAAGGAATGTTCTGGGCACACAATAAGCTGTACCCCCATACTGTACTGTCTAAGGGAAACACTATGGCACCTCCCTCCCATATGTATAAATACAAATATACAGAGAAGGAATGTTCTGGGCACACAATAAGCTGTACCCTCATACTGTACTGTCTAAGGGAAACACTATGGCACCCCCCTCCCATATGTATAAATACAAATATACAGAGAAGGAATGTTCTGGGCACACAATAAGCTGTACCCCCATACTGTACTGTCTAAGGGAAACACTATGGCAGCTCCAACCCATATGTCCATAATATAATACTGAAGAAACTGAACTTTCAACAGCTACTTACATCTCAGCAGGAATGTTTATATAATCAAAACCTACAGAACTGAATGTAAAGCAGGAGCTGGGAAGTTACATTACTTACTGGAAGTCAAACCCGAATCTGATCTGAATTCCTTCTTTTCCCATGATAAGGTATTGCTCTCCTTGGGTTATCTCAATGTCTGTGCATGTCTTCTTCTTTATAAACTTCACTTCTTTTTTGGCCTTTACAAAGTCGCCACCTAGTGGTCAGTAAAAACACACACACAATGTAAGGGCTGCTCTGCAAGATAAATAGAGGGGAATTCCATCCAATATCCATTCATTCCTCATTCTCACTGGGTTTATAGTTATGTGTAACTGTCACTGTGTCTGTCCCTTTCCCTTCTCTGCACTGCTGGTTCTGACTCCTGATACAACTCCCCAATATCCATTCATTCCTCATTCTCACTGGGTTTATAGTTATGTGTAACTGTCACTGTGTCTGTCCCTTTCCCTTCCCTGCACTGCTGGTTCTGACTCCTGATACAACTCCCCAATATCCATTCATTCCTCATTCTCACTGGGTTTATAGTTATGTGTAACTGTCACTGTGTCTGTCCCTTTCCCTTCCTGCACTGCTGGTTTCTGACTCCTGATACAACTCCCCAATATCCCATTCATTTCTCCATTCTCACTGGGTTTATAGTTATGTGTAACTGTCACTGTGTCTGTCCCTTTCCCTTCCCTGCACTGCTGGTTCTGACTCCTGATACAACTCCCCAATACCCATTCATTCCCCATTCTCACTGGGTTTATAGTTATGTGTAACTTCACTGTGTCTGTCCCTTTCCCTTCCCTGCACTGCTGGTTCTGACTCCTGATACAACTCCCCAATACCCATTCATTCCTCATTCTCACTGGGTTTATAGTTATGTGCTAACTGTCACTGTGTCTGTCCCTTTCCCTTCCCTGCACTGCTGGTTCTGACTCCCTGATACAACTCCCCAATACCCATTCATTCCTCATTCTCACTGGGTTTATAGTTATGTGTAACTGTCACTGTGTCTGTCCCTTTCCCTTCCCTGCACTGCTGGTTCTGACTCCTGATACAACTCCCCAATACCCATTCATTCCTCATTCTCACTGGGTTTATAGTTATGTGTAACTGTCACTGTGTCTGTCCCTTTCCCTGCACTGCTGGTTCTGACTCCTGATACAACTCCCCAATATCCATTCATCCCTCATTCTCACTGGGTTTATAGTTATGTGTAACTGTCACTGTGTCTGTCCCTTTCCCTTCCCTGCACTGCTGGTTCTGACTCCTGATACAACTCCCCAATATCCATTCATTCCTCATTCTCACTGCAGAGAAGGGAGACAACATGGCTTCCCATGCCGGCTCAACCTCACCTTTCTTGTATATGTCGAGAATGGACGCAGTGTATTTAACAAAATCACCGTCTTCCACAGAAGTGATCACCACGACTTTGTATGCTGATAATGGAAAAGAGAAACATTAGGTAACATTAAGCCAATGAGTCTGGGTATTTAATCTGGTTGTTCCGGTTGGATAGATGCGTAGGATACAATGATTGGCTAAGAGCCTGATTGGGTGGGTCCAGGAGGAGAGAGGATAGCTCTGTTCCTTGGGGGCAGTGGAATAACTAGTTGTCCAACCCTACTCGAGTCCAACCAAGCTATAACGAGTTGCCCTGGCACCTCCCTCACCGAAGGTGATGTCGGCCTTGCACGCGGCTTCCTTCCTGGCGTCGGCTGTAATGGAGGTGTCCATTTTCTGTTGTGCTGTGGGACAGGTGGCTGCAGAATTGTAAAGGAAACATTATTATTGGTGGATAAACCTCCCTAAACATTTACCCCACAATAAAGCCTTTTCCTTTCTACCAAATGGCATCTCTCTGATTGGACGTTACCTTGGATGCATTTACACTGGTTTCCGGTGCAAACGTTCACTAGGTCCTGGCTGGCGAGGGGGTTGAATAAGGTTGTGCACTCTTCATCTGCAGGGCAGGAAAGAAAATGTTCAGCCATAAGGAACAGTAAACTCACTGGGGCAGGGGCTGATGGGAATGTGATAGGGACCTTAGATCATAAGCTCACTGGGGCAGGGGCTGATGGGAATGTGATAGGGGCCTTAGATTGTACGCTCACTGGGGCAGGGACTGATGGGAATGTGATAGGGGCCTTAGATTGTAAGCTCACTGGGGCAGGGACTGATGGGAATGTGATAGGGACCTTAGATCATAAGCTCACTGGGGCAGGGACTGATGGGAATGTGATAGGGACCTTAGATTGTAAGCTCACTGGGGCAGGGACTGATGGGAATGGGATAGGGACCTTAGATCATAAGCTCACTGGGGCAGGGACTGATGGGAATGGGATAGGGACCTTAGATTGTAAGCTCACTGGGGCAGGGACTGATGGGAATATGATAGGGACCTTAGATTGTAAGCTCACTGGGGCAGGGACTGATGGGAATGGGATAGGAACCTTAGATTGTAAGCTCACTGGGGCAGGGACTGATGGGAATGTGATAGGGACCTTAGATTGTAAGCTCACTGGGGCAGGGACTGATGGGAATGGGATAGGGACCTTAGATTGTAAGCTCACTGGGCAGGGACTGATGGGAATGTGATAGGACCTTAGATTGTAAGCTCACTGGGGCAGGGGCTGATGGGAATGGGATAGGAACCTTAGATTGTAAGCTCACTGGGGCAGGGACTGATGGGAATGGGATAGGACCTTAGATTGTAAGCTCACTGGGGCAGGGACTGATGGGAATGGGATAGGGACCTTAGATTGTAAGCTCACTGGGGCAGGGGCTGATGGGAATGTGATAGGGACCTTAGATTGTAAGCTCACTGGGCAGGGGCTGATGGGAATGGGATAGGGACCTTAGATTGTAAGCTCACTGGGGCAGGGGCTGATGGGAATGGGATAGGGACCTTAGATTGTAAGCTCACTGGGGCAGGGGCTGATGGGAATGGGATAGGGACCTTAGATTGTAAGCTCACTGGGCAGGGGCTGATGGGAATGTGATAGGGACCTTAGATTGTAAGCTGCACTGGGGCATGGACTGATGGGAATGGGATAGGGACCTTAGATTGTAAGCTCACTGGGGGCAGGGGCTGATGGGAATGTGATAGGGACCTTAGATTGTAAGCTCACTGGGGCAGGGACTGATGGGAATGTGATAGGGGCCTTAGATTGTAAGCTCACTGGGGCGGGGACTGATGGGAATGGGATAGGGACTTTAGATTGTAAGCTCACTGGGGCAGGGGCTGATGGGAATGTGATAGGGACCTTAGATTGTAAGCTCACTGGGGCAGGGACTGATGGGAATGGGATAGGGACCTTAGATTGTAAGCTCACTGGGGCAGGGGCTGATGGGAATGTGATAGGGACCTTAGATTGTAAGCTCACTGGGGCAGGGGCTGATGGGAATGGGATAGGGACCTTAGACTGTAAGCTCACTGGGGCAGGGGCTGATGGGAATGTGATAGGGACCTTAGATTGTAAGCTCACTGGGGCAGGGACTGATGGGAATGTGATAGGGACCTTAGATTGTAAGCTCACTGGGGCAGGGGCTGATGGGAATGGGATAGGGACCTTAGACTGTAAGCTCACTGGGGCAGGGGCTGATGGGAATGTGATAGGGACCTTAGATTGTAAGCTCACTGGGGCAGGGACTGATGGGAATGTGATAGGGACCTTAGATTGTAAGCTCACTGGGGCAGGGGCTGATGGGAATGGGATAGGGACCTTAGATTGTAAGCTCACTGGGGCAGGGACTGATGGGAATGTTATAGGGACCTTAGATTGTAAGCTCATTGGGGCAGGGACTGGTGGGAAAGGGATAGGGACCTTAGATTGTAAGCTCACTGGGGCAGGGACTGATGGGAATGGTGTATAATCTCTGTACAGCGCTGCAGGATAAGTTGGCGCTATATATAAAGGCTAATACCGGGGAAGATGGCGCCTGGGTACATATAACAACTTACCTGGTGCGTGAAACTCATAGACTCTGAATACCCCGGGGCTTAACATGGAGACTTTAAACTGCTCCCAGGCCAGTAGCGTGACGCAGATATACTCATCGGATGGGATCTGCCGCAGAAAACCGAACAGTTAAACGAGGCAGTTACGGGCAGGGCTGTATGTATATATATATATATATATACTGGGGGGGCAGCAGCACGGGGGCAATAGCACAAAGCGGAAAGAATTACCCCATCAAAGTGCAGCTTCACTTTCCCGTCCTCTATGTCGTAAGCGGTGACGAACTGATCCACCCTTTGCGCCAGCTGCAGAGAGACAAATAGCAACTGGGGTTATAGAACTGGAGGGGAGTTTGCCTTTCAGCCATTGGTCTGTTGTTTGTGCACAACTAATACTGTGATTGGGCCGCGGATATTAGGGAAACGGTTACCTCTTCTAATTCGCTCTCATCTACGACCAATCCGGTGACCATGGTGATCTCCATAACGGCGCTGCCAGATATATAGGGGTCGTCATCAGGCGCCTTATACCTGTAATAATAAAGTGTAATGTTCATCAGTAATTGCAGTTATTCACAGTGGGCTAACCAGTTCCCATAGCGACCCTGTTAGGGGTCCCCCTAGTGGCTTAAAAAGAGATCCCCAGAACCAAATGATCTACCAATAGGATCTCCACTGGGTCTGCCAGCAGCCACTGGGACTGCCTTCCCATTTACAAGTACCCAGAGGCACAAACAGCCCTCCCCCAGCCCAATAAATAGTGACTGTCTGTGGCACCTTACAGCCCCCCCTGGCATTCCCAGTACCCAGAGGCACAAACAGCCCCCCCCAGCCAATAAATAGTGACTGTCTGTAGCACCTTACAGCCCCCTGGCATTCCCATCCCAGAGCCACAAAAAGCCCCCCAGCCCCT